>NC_136267.1:136012889-136082889 GCF_964187855.1 Myxine glutinosa | reverse complement strand
TTTAAAGAAATATTTTCGTTTAATTAACGATATCTGCCAAACTACGTGACCTATCGCAAATTCTAAAATGACATTTTAGTAGACTGACATGCTGAACAGATCTGTGAATTTTCTCCTCGATTGGATCAAAAATGAGGGAGGAGCTAGGTTTTAAAGGTTCATGCTTAAAAACGTCATAACTCTGAAACCATGTGTCGGATGACGTCGTGCTCGCTGACGTTTGTGTTCGTCATGGGCATGCGATTCTGCTTGCAAAGTTTGGCCTCGATCTGTTCAGCCGTTGCAGAGAAAAAGGGGTTTTCGTGTTTTCACGAAAAACAAGATGGCGGCCGAACCACGTGACCTGCGACGACATAATTACCATTAAAATATTCTACAGACCGAGTCCCTCCTATGGTGAAAATTTTATCTCAATCGGCCCTATTATTGCAGAGAAAATGTTTTTTAAAGGAAATTAAAACTTAAAATGGCAATAGCACTGGGAGATGTGGCCTGGGGAACAAAATGGTGTGTTTCTTCTTCTTTCAACAATAAAGACTTTAGCTTCGCGACCGTATATCCAATCATCTTGAAATTTTGCACACTTGTTCCAACTGATGAGAGCTACATTGCATTAAAAGTTCAAGTCGATCCATGCAGTGGTTCAAGAGTTACAAGCTTTTTAAAATTTAACTTCCATTATTTATTGCGGCCAAACCATGTGACTTATCAAAACGTCTCAAGTAACGATGAAACAACCCCCCATGAGGAACATTTGTGTAAAGTTTCCACTCGATATCTCCACAAATTATGGAGGTGATTCCATTTCTAGTTTGAAATTTTAAAACGTCATAACTCTGAAACCACGTGTCAGATGACGTCGTGCTCGCTGACTTTTTTGTTCGTCATGGGTATGCGAATACGCATGCCAAGTTTGGGCTCGATCTGTTCAGCCGTTGCGGAGAAAAAGGGTTTTTTGTGTTTTTCACGAAAAATAAGATGGCGGCCGAACCATGTGACATATGACTTCGAAATTTTTTGCAATCTGAGTTTTTTTTAACTAAGCATCTGGGGAAAATATCTCATTTTCGGGGGAGAAAAATTGTGTTTGACGAATTCTAACCTCTTAACGTTAGCATTTTTGATATACTCAATACACATGTTTTTTGTTCCCATTGCAGAGTTCTTTAGAATGAGCCATTCCTCAAATTTTTCCATTGAGCCGTTTCGGAGATACAGAGGGGCAAAGTTGAAGGTGTTTTACAAGATGGCGCCCATACCACGTGACCTATGACGTCATCATTAGCATTAAAAAATTATACGAGCCTAGCCGATCATTTGATGAAAATTTTCTGTCAATCCGACGAGCGGTTGCTGAGAAACTTAATTATGAAGTTTTCGGAGGTGCAAAATAGGGCGGAAGAATAATAAGAAAAACTCTAGCAGTAATAATAGGTTTCTCTCCATTTCATGGAGAGTAAACCTAATAAAAACCCTCATCACATACATCTGAGGGGTAGGTGCAGACTGGAAGTTTGGGACGATTACACCTCACCACCAAGTAATTCAAAACACCTCACCACCACATTATTAAAAACACTTCACAACCACCGAAACAACAATAATTCAAAACACCTCACCACCACGTAATTCAAAACACCTCACCACCACGTTATTAAAAACACTTCACAACCACCGAAACAATAAGTTTGAGGGAGTAGTTCAGTGACAACACAGACACTGCCCAGATATATAGATATATAGATAGATGACTGTACTTGAGTTGCTGTTTTGTCATGGTTTACACCAATCACAATACAAACAATTATTTTGCGCAATGTATTTGTAATATACGTGATATTACATTTCATAAACAATTGAAGTTGATGACAAGTGTAAAAACAAAAACAAAAAAAAAACTTTTTCAAAAATTTTGAAGAAAAATACCCTTAGGATGTATACACGGGATAGATAGGCGCAACAGAAGTTTGGTACGATTTCACAAGAATTTGAGGGAGTAGTTCAGTGACAAGACAACACAACACAAGACAGACACTGCACAGATATATATATATAACCACTATATATATATAACCACAGATATATATATATATATATATATATATATATATATATATAACCAAACAACCACTGAGGAATCATTTTGGATATGGAGGAAGTTTATGGAGACAGGTCGAACGGTGTAGGTTGGTTTTTTTTTTGTTTGTTTTTTTTTTTTGTACAATTATTACTTCTTATTTTGTGTATCTGAGTGAGTGGGTGAGGGTGTGTGTTTTTGCATGAATTAATTTTGGCATGAGTGTGTGTTTTTGTGTGTTGAGTGGTGTATGATGTAAGTGTAGGTGGTTGTTTGGTTGGTGTTCTGTATGTATGTGTGTGCATGGGTGTGTATGTGTGTGTATGAATGATCTGGTGTGTTTTGTTGGTGAGTGGTGAAGGGTATAAAGGTGGGTGTTTGAGTGTTCCACCATGTTTGTTTGGTGCTGTGGATTCTGGATGTGGAGGTGTTGTTGTTGTTGTTGTTGTTGTCGTTGTTGTTGTTGTTGTTGTTGTTGTTCGCACTGGCTGGGGGTGGGGGTATGTACGCATCCAGATGAAGTTGCTGCATGTGGATGTGTACGTGCCCCTGCTGGCCCACCTTAGCTGACCGTATCGAGGTTGAAGGGCCGAAACGGGAGGACCTCGACTGAGGACCCGGTCAGTGCGGCACACTTGTGACCAGGTGTGTTTTGAACTTATATATAAGGCATTTAATATGGAATATATATTTTTTCTTGACTTGGGTTTACTTTCTTAACTCAGTATATCAATCTGGGGAGTTTCTTTTACACTTTGGTGATTTATTTGTTAAAAGAACCATGTCACTGATTGTCTGTCCCAGCAAGAAGTCAACAACAGGATTATATCACAGGTTTTGTGGCAAAATGTACGGACAGGTGCATTTGATGATTGGCTTCACAGTCGGGTATGCAAGGGTTGTTGCGTTCTGTATTAGTGGAAAACAACTGCTGCACGTCTACAAAAGTTATTGCCGCTTCCTCTGGAGATGGTCCGTCAACACGACAATGCTGTTTGTCATGGAGTGGTGGCTTTACGAAATTACGGCATGAAACAGCGGGCTATTGCTCGGCAGTATGGCATCACTCAAGGTCAGGTGTCAAAGATCCTGAAACGAAATGCTCAGAGGGGTGTCCCTACTCCAATACCGAGGCCAGGACGTCCCTGCAGAACCACAAGGAGGGATGATCGCCAGCTGCACCGGTTAGTCCGCAATGGCCGTACCAAGTCAGCTAATCGGCTTAGGGCTGAGTGGCAGCAACTGACAAATGTGCCTGTATCCAGAAGGCTAGTCAACCAATGACTGGTTCAAGCAGGCTATCCTGCCAGGCGTCCCCTGAGAAAGCCATGCCTGACCAGACAACACCGCCAGCGCCGATTGCAGTGGGCCAGAGAGCACCGTCAATGGCAGCCAGGACACTGGAATCACGTGATCTTCAGTGACGAGTCTAGATTTCTGGTCTATCATCAAGATGGCCGCGTCCGAGTACACAGGCAAGTGCATGAAGCCTACATCAAAGATTGTATAGTGCCAAGAGTCCAAGCTGGAGGTGGTGGGGTGACCGTTTGGACTGCTTTTCATGCAGGGGGCAAAACTGACCTGGTTGTTCTGAATGGAAACCTGAACCAGTTCAAGTACAGGGCCATTCTGGAAGAAACATTGCTTCCATTTGCTCGTGCAGCCTTTCGAGGAATCTTTGTCTTCCAAGATGACAATGCACGGCCTCATCGTACTCGCATGATCCAACACTTTCTTGCTGACCGTGGTGTAGATCATATGGAGTGGCCTGCCATGTCCCCGGATATGAATCCGATAGAGAACTTGTGGGCAGAATTAACGCGTCAAATCGACCACTTGGACCAGCTGCCGACCTCTGTGCATGAATTGCAGCAGGCTATTGTCACTGCATGGCAAGCGATTCCTGTCCAAACCTTTGGCAAATCTCATGAACAGCATGCCTCAACGTGTACGTGCTCTCCTGAATGCTCGTGGGGGTTACACGAAGTACTGAACTGTAATTTTACTGTCCGTAATCCCAGTCGTAATTTAACTTTGGTTTTTGTTTAAAAATTTTTTGGCTAATATGCAAAATAAAGAGATACTTCTGGAAAACGTACAGAAGTTTAACACAGTACTGTCCATGAATTGAGTTCGATATCAGTTTACATCACTTTCAAGGATCAATTTATTTGTTTCGAAATGTCAAATGTGGTTTTTGTTTCTTTTAAATGTCACATTAACAACATCGAGAATAATTTCAACATAATTCCAATGAACTTTTGGTTATAAGTCATCTTGAAAAGTAAGTTCACCCCCACAAAAAAAAAATTCCATATTAAATGCCAAGTCTGTATATATATATTGTTGTGGATATGAGAATGTTTTTTTATTTTTTATTGTTGTGTTATGAATTGTTGTAAAATAACACCCCTCCTTCCTCCGTTTGTTGTTGTATAAAGGTCAAAGGGCGTTCCCGTAGTTAGTCCATAAAATATACATGCAGGCCACCATATATCTTTGTTGACAGTTATTTCCTTATTATATGTATTAGGGTAAGGCCTTGTCTTCCATTAACTTAATACTCCATTGCACTGAATTACATAAGATAGATCCCCTTTCAATTCCCTCAAAGCCTCCATTACCAACTGCATTCCCCTTTTTGCATCCTTTGCCAACTGAATTGGGCAGTTTGCTGCAATTGCCGCCATTGAACATGTGCTCGGGTCGGGGAAGAAAGGCGTGTCTCCACCTCGTCATAGAGGGGAGGAGTAAACCAGCCCTGGCCGACCAACCCAGAACGAGGGGTTTGGCTGGGGAGGGCGGAGAGAGAACGCTTAGGGGAGGTTCGAAGAGGATGAAGGGTGGGGCTGATATAACCCGCAGAAGACGCCCCCACCTCAGACGAGTCCTGGAAAAGCACGCGACGTCCTCACAGCGGCATGAGCAGATGATTGAGGCAGCAGATGAGTGAGGGAGCACAGATTGAGAAGTTTGAGAAGAAGATTGAGAAGGGAGGCGCATGAGCAAGGAACACCAGTGGGGAGGATTGTTCATTCTGTTTGGAGCGAACGTCCTGCGGGGAATGAGAATCGGCACGCCCTGCTCGCGATACCAACCAGCACTCTGAGAACAACCAGTGCGTGCACGCGAACATCGATGTGCCATGGTCTTCGGATCTCCCTGTCGCCCGTTCTGTGAACCAGAGTGCGAGGAGTCAGAGCTGTCACCTCCAGCCCTGCCGTTTGCACGAACCTGAACCTCCTCATCCCTCCAACGATTCCATCCTTCTTGTGTACGTGAGTTTGTTTTGTTTGTTCTGTCCCTGGGTTAATTAAGACTGCTATAGGTAAGCTAGGAATTTGCACTGTGTCCTTCTGGTCCGTCCCTCTTTCTATTTTATTTTATTATCTTTCCTCCTCCTTGGTTTCTTTGATTGTGTAAATAGTAATAAATTATATTCGTATTTCCACCCTTTTGCTTTGGTGTTCTTCTTCTTCACATCCTTCGCTTTTGTCTTTTCCCCATTGAAAAGCTGTGGCGTGATTTTGGCCAACGTTACAGGAATCGGGTTAGTCGGAGTAACTGTTCGGGCACGGCGGCCATCCGCTCGGTCAATCAACATCCTAGCCGTGTCCGTAACAATATATATATTGTTACGGTCCGCGGATTAGGATGTTATTTTTACCGAGCGGAGGTATAACCGCGGCCGAACAGTTGTTCCCCGATTCACCCGATTTACCCAAACGTTGGCCGTATCGCGCCACAGCTACTCAATCTGGAAAACTCTAAAGCGACCGAATGCAAAGAGGAAGAAGACGTACAGAAGAGTAACTGGGTTTATTATTATTTACACTTAAGCAAAAAGGAGCAGTCACGATTATGTACAGGGACATGAGACGCAGGTGACACAGTGCAAATTATTAACTTATCTAACAGGCTTAATTACTACCCAGGACAGAACAAACAAAGATGACTCACACGGGGAATGATGATAGGAATTGGCTGGAAGGAGGTGTGTGGCTGGAGGGGGAGGACGGCACGGAGCTGGCTGGAGCTTGATCCCGCACGGGACGTCGGGCTGGACCTCGACAGCCGCTGATGCCACCGAGCCTGTCGTGTGCGCGGGATCACGGGTCGGAGCTGCTTGGTGGAGCCGACGCGCTGGTGGGGGGTCTGGCGTGACGGGTTCTCTCCTCTCTCTTTCTTGGTCCAACCACTCTTTCTCCACCGACAACTCAACGCAACCACTCAACGCGACCACTGACCACCCCTGACGACCAACTCAGCTCTTGTCATGGACCTCTCTACGCGTCCTGCTCTGACGACCCAGCTCTTTCCTTGGACTCGTCTCCTGGACTCCTCTCTTAGGGGCGTCTCTCATGGGTTATATATAGCCCCACCCTTGAACCTTTGCGAACCTCCCCGATCGCTCTTCCTCCGCCCTCTCAAACCAAACCCTTCGTGCTTGGTTGGATGTTCGGGGCCGGGCCACTCCTCCCCTCTCTGACGAGGTGGGGACCCACCTTTCTTCCCCAACCTTGCCTCGTGGCCAATGGTGGTTGAAGAAAACCGCCCAAAATGCAGTTGGCCATTGAAATGAAATGAAAGGGGATCTACTCTTATTTCACTTGGTGCAATGGAGTATTTAAATTAATGGGAGACACAGCCTTACCCTAAGACACATAATAAGATATAAGCTACTGAACAAGGGTTTTATCGTGTCCTGCAATGTGGTGTTTATGGAATAACTACCGAGACGCCCTTTGACCTTCACACTACGGAGGTATTTACAAGGAATCATTACATTTTACAGAGGGTGATATTTACAACAATTTACTATACAATACAACACAATAAAAAAAACACAATCCTCATATCCGCAACACAAATATATATATATATATATATATGTATATTGTATATACTAGGGCATGCCCGTACTATATATATATCTAAAATTATATCCCCCCCCCCTCTATTTACATGAAATGGTTTGGTCCATTCGCAAAGCCAAAGCGAACGGCTTGCGAGTACGGTGACAATCCCCCCCCTCTATTTACATGAAATGGTTTGGTCCATTCGCAAAGCCAAAGCGAACGGCTTGCGGAGTTTGGTAAATAAATCGCCATAGCTCGGTAACTACTTCTCCGATTAATATGAAACCTTGAAAAGGCACATCCTCAGGTCCCCAGCAATATACCTGGCAAGTTTCAAGTATATCGGACCGGTAGTTGTCGAGAAACAGCGGTCACAGACAAACACACACACACACACACACACACACAGACATACACACAGAGATTACTGGAATTATATATATATATATATATATATATATATATATATATATATATATATATATTGTTACTGATCGCGGTTTAGATGGTATGATGGGCCGAGCGGATGGTCCAACCGCGACCGAACAGTTACTCCCCGATTAGAATCCGATTCCACCCAACGTTGACCAGATCGCACCGCGGCTGCTCAATGAGGGAAAAGACTAAAACGACGAATGCAAAGAGGAAAACGAAGGCAAAGAAAGGTTTGGAAATACTACTGAATTTATTGACTATTTACACACATAAGCAAAAAGAAAGCAGTCACGTTTATTTCCAAGCACATAAGACGCAGGTGACACAGTGAAAATACTAGCTTATACAGACTTAATTAACCCAGGACAGAACAAACAGAACAAACTCACGTACACAAGAAGGATGGAATGGCAGGAGGTGGATGGCTGGAGGGAGAGGAAGATCCAAGGGGGGTCCTGCAGCACAACCGGCGCGTTTAGCAGCCGCCGTTCAGGCCCCCCGCTGCTGTTGTGGCTGCTATGGACGTCGCGTGCTTTGCCAGGCCTCGTCTGACGCGTCTGGTCCAAACCCTCCACTCGTTCTTGGTCCACTCACTCTTTACCACCGACTCCTCACCGCAACCAACGCAACCAACTGACCACCACCACCGACTCCTCACCGCAACCAACGCAACCAACTGACGACTGACTCCTCTGACTGACTCCTCCACTGACGACCAACTCACGACTCTCTCTCGTGCGCGCCTTTATAACGCCTCCGGCGATTAAGCCGCCGGCCTTCAGGACACGCCCATCGGGGTGCTCACCTCGGCCCTGGTTGGTCACGCGACCCTCTCGCTCCGCCCTTGATGACGACGGGCGGGCACGCCCCTCTTCCCCTCTATGACGAGGTGGAGACACGCCTTTCTTCTCCGACCCTGCCTCGTGGTCAATGGCGGTTATTGGAGGGGAGGTAATTGGCAATCGAGGGTTGGCAATCACCAGAGGGGATGTAAAAGGGAATGGAGATTTTGGGGATGGGAATGAAAGGGGATCTATTCTCTTTCACTGGTGCAATGGAGTACTTCAATTAATGGGAGACACAGCCTTACTCTAAAACACAGAATAAGAGATAACTATCAAACAGGGGTATTCTATTATTTGGCTGATGTGTATGCTTGTGGACTAATTATGGGATGCCCTTTCACCTTTACACAGCTCCGGAGGTAGGGGGCGCAGAATAAACAATAATAATAATAATAATACAGCACACAATCAAAAAAATACAGTCCTCATCTCCGCATCACTGCACCCTCCTCCTCTTAGGCACGTCCCGGGCCTACAACTTTTATTTAGTGTGACACGTAGGTGTAGTTCCCTCTACTTTTAACCTGACCCTGAGTGCGACAGTTTTAAAACATAAATAAATGTGTCCCGCTGCGCCATTGCACCCTGCCTAACAAACTTACGCCCACAGTTAACCGAATTGCGGAATGGTCTTCAAACTATACACTGACGGTGGGAAGCATTATTTACAATGACGCTATTTTTATTTACAAAACTAACCCAGGACTTGTGATTGTTCTTTCTGGGGGGGAGACAGTCTGCTCTGCATCAATGCACCATTAAAGCACCTAAAAACGCACCAATACACACCCAAGCACCAATCGGTGCAGTCACCATAGTTCATCAGTGTTCAATGCATGTTCAATAAAAATAAAATCAACAACCCCTAACCCTGCAGGTGATCTCTTGCTCTTCGGCTCCCTCTGCTGGTTATAATTATTTGGTCTTCCAGATGTTGTCATTCTTTCATTTTCTTACTGGCGGCCTATTTGCAATAAAGTGTGCCCAATGTGTCCTTTTTATTGTCTTTATTTATGGCCCACAGGGCCGACTACGTGTGGTTCACCTGTGGGGCATCGGTGCCCTGTGGCCAAGGTCCGCCAGCAAGATTTCGGGCCCTCATGGCCGGTTCCAGCAGAGGGGCCATGCCCCAACCCATGGGGTCCATAAGTGGTGCTCGGCCACAGGCATGTGGTCCATAATGTGGTGCATCGATGCAGACAGCTGGTTCTGAGAGTTCCGGGCGCACAATGGAGGACTCACGCACGCTCCCCTCGGCACCCAATGGCGCACAGGTCATGTGGGAGACAAAAGAGACAATTGAGCGAGGGGTAAGGTCACAAGGGTACACATCAATAAGGCAATGCAAGGCGAAATGCGTACGGAGGGCGAAGTGAGAAAGCTCGTCCCTACCGTACGTCACCCCCCTGTCACCTACACTACCCTTGCCCTTACCCCATATTTACAAAATCTACCCATTTACAAATTCGTCACTACTGTCACGTCTTCCCCATATTTCTCCTATACCAAATTCGTCTCCACAATCCCTCTATCCAAAATTTGCCATCACCAAATTCGTCATCAATCCTCATAAGGAGGAAGAGATGGAATCATCAAAGCACAATGTCACACCCACGTCATGATGCGTCTCACAATCCAAACATTTGCATCATAAAAAATAATCAAAACATGGCATGGTGTGGAGTACCTGTCACCTCAGGTGAGTGGATGCAGATGGTGCGAGGAGATCCTTCATCCTAACTATCCTCTAAATGATTTTAACACACTTTACACTACCCGGGGTCTTTCCCCGCCAATCCATTGGCCACTTACACTATGGGTTCTAAAAACCAATTCCCATTGACCAAACTGTGGTGCTTCTCAATTTGGGGTCTCACTCCCCCGATTCATCTCCCGGTGCCCTCGCACAATTTCTGGGCTGCGACGTGTAGCTCTCCCAGCAGGTCTACCCACCTGCACACCTCCACCACTGCAGTTGCCACCCGAGCTTACCTAGCTCCTCACCCTAACCTAACTAACTGGGGACAGTCCCTCCTGGCTCTGTCACCCCACTCGGTGCCCTCTGGCACTGGGCTACCCCGGTCCGTCCTCCGGATCCTCGGGCCCCATCCACAACAACTACTACCGGCTCCCAGAGCCCACCTGCGGCCTCACCTGGCCGACATCCTCACAGTGGTGGAGCGCCCAACCAACTACACACACTAACAGGCTACACGCCCAGCCATTTCCACAACACTAATGCACCCATCCAAAGACCATTCTTTCACCCGCACCACAGATGCCAATATCCAACCACAATTTACCTGTACCCTCTACCTAACACTTACACTACCCGCCCTGGGTATCCGTGATGGGGGTCCACTCTTCCCCCATTCACACCTTCGCACCATCCACTCCACTCCACAATTTCCACCATACTCACTCCACGACCATCCATTCCAATACTCCATACCATTTATTCCATACACCTGTCCTCCATTCACCTGTCGTTGCACACATGTGCAATCATACCTGGTGCCACCTGCACCCTCCTCCTCTTCCTGGACCAGTTGGTCAACACAACACACATCACCATCACTCACTCATACACTGCTCCACACACCTGTTCAGTTGCACACCTGTGCAATCACACCTGTTCAATCCTCAAACACACGGCAGCATCTCAGCTAACTACTCCCCTCTGAAACTTGCGCTTCTCAGTCGTCCCTTTAAACTATTGCGCTCCCACGTCATTATCATCCATACTAATCTACCTGCGTCCCCACTACAGGTATCAGTCACTATCTAAACCTTAACGTTACCTAATGTCATCTTCGCTAGATCCCTAACAATATCCTAACCCACCCGGGCTAGTTTTCACTGCCATCAACCCCATAAGCTAGTGCTCCTTTGCCCCCACCCTTCTGTGAGGGATGACAGCGTTGCCATCCCACCACAGCGGGGCATCTCTCACTACCATCCCCCCAGTCCTCTGACGCTACGAGCCCCCGTCGCAAGAGGTACTGGGTCCTGCCTCGGCATCTAGAGCCGAGGCGATCCATGAGGGCGCCTGCTTGCCAGCATAAGGTCTTATCCGGTTGGCATGGACGATCCGAGGGGGGGTCCATGGCCCCATTTTGATCTTAATGACCACGTCACAGATTTGCGACAGGACGACTCCTGGGCCTTGCCAGGGGGAGGTGAGTTTTGGGCACCTTCCCTTCCGCCTCCGGGGATTAAAGAACCTAATCTTCATCCCCGGAGCGTATTGACTCCCCTGGCTCCGGTCGTCGTACCTGCGCTTCATCTTGGCCCCCGCCAGATGGAGCTGGCGGCGGGCGAAGGCATGGACCCGCTCCATGCCTTCCTCCAGGTGACGTGCGTAACCCTCCCTCGGCGGTGTGTCCGTGGTGTCTGGCACGGGATTGCATAGCAAGTCGGCGGGAGCCCGTAACTCCCGCCCATACATAAGCAACGCTGGACTGCATGCGGTGGCCCCGTGCTGGCTAGTTCGGTAGGCCATCAACAGGTACGGGAGATGTTCGTCCCAGTCATCCTGACGGGTGGTGGTGAACAATGCCAGTTGTTGGATCAATGTTCGATTGAACCTTTCCACCATCCCGTCAGATTGTGGCCGCAAGGGCGTGGTCCTGGTTTTCCGAATTGACAGGAGTCTGCACACATCTTTTAGCAATTGACTTTCAAAATTTCGACCCTGATCGGTGTGCAGCTCCTGTGGAATCCCGTGCCGACATACAAATCCTTCTACGAAGGCCTGTGCTACCACCCCTGCTTCTTGGTTGGGGAGGGCATAGGCCTCCGGCCACTTGGTGAAATAGTCCATTACAACGAGGATATACTTATTACCTTGGCGGGTGCGGGGCAGCGGTCCTAGAATATCCATAGCCACCCGCTCAAGGGGGGCCCCCACCTGATGTAATTGAAGGGGGGCCCTCATCCTCCGTGCTGGTCCCTTTTTGGCAGAACAGGCGTCGCATCTCCGACACCAGTCCTGTATGTCGCGCCCCATATTCACCCAATAGAACCTCCGGCAGACCCGAGATATTGTCTTTGTCCTGCCCAAATGGCCGCCGGAGCGGGTACCATGCACCTGTTGCAATATGACGTTCTTGAATTTGTCAGGGACTATCACCAGCCAGGAAGTTCTATCAGAGGGAACCTCCACCCACTTGCGATACAAGATGTTGCCTTTCAATTCCAGGGTCTGCCACTGAGCCCAATACGCCTTTGTTTGCGCCCCGAGGGGGGTGACCTCTTTTCCCTTTGGTCTTTGCCCCAATTTGACCCAATTGAACACCGGCCCCAGGACAGGATCCTCCTGCTGGGCCGTGCTCCATGCCAAATCTCCAAATTCCTCGTCCGCGGTTAGTGGCAAAATTGGCCCTCTCACCCGGGTTGCCCGGACGACGAGAATCGGGGCAGAATCGCCCAATTGCTCCCTCTCCTCGTGGCTCGCACAAAATTTGCAGTTTTCCCCCAGACAAGGACGCCGAGAGAGTGCGTCCGCATTACCATGGGCCTTCCCGGCCCTATGGGCCACATCAAAATCGTACTGCTGCAACTTTTCCAACCACCTTGCAATTTGGCCCTCCGGTTCCTTGAACCGAAAGAGCCATTGCAAGGAGGAATGGTCAGTTCTAACCAAAAATTTCCGCCCGTACAGGTACGGGTGGAAATGGTTCATGGCAGCCAGCATAGCCAATAACTCTTTGCGAGTGACGCAATAATTTCGCTCGGGCCTACTTAAGGCCCGACTATAGTAACCAATCACTCTCTCCACGCCCTCCTGTGTCTGAGCCAAAACTGCGCCCAATCCTTCCTGGCTCGCATCCGTGTCCAGGGTAAATGCCCCGTTACTAGTGGGGTAAGCTAGAAGGGGTGCGGATGTTAGACACCCCTTCAATTTTTGGAAGGCCTCGTGGCACTCCCGTGTCCAATTAAATCGCGTCCCCTTCTCCATAAGCCGGTGGAGGGGACGGGCCAACTCCGCAAATTTCGCCACAAAGCGCCGGTAGTAGGAGCAGAGTCCCAAAAATCCCCGCACCTCCTTGATGGTACGTGGTGCGGGCCACTCCTCTACCGCTTTAATTTTGTCTGGGTCCGTTTTTACCCCCTCGCGGCCGATCACGTGACCTAGATAGGCCACCTCTCTTGCAAACAAAGTGCACTTACTCGGGTTCAGCTTCAACCCTGCCTGTCTGAGGCACCCGAACACCTGGTCCAAATTAGCTACTGCCTGGGGGAACGTTTTGGCATGTACTAGGACGTCATCCAGGTACACCAGGCATGATTGCCATGGCATGCCGCCGAGTACATGTTCCATCAATCTTTCAAAGGTGGCGGGGGCGTTACACAAACCAAACGGCATCACAGTAAACTGATACAGTCCCTTACCTGTGGAAAATGCCGTTTTCTCCTTCCCTGCCCTATCCATCTCCACCTGCCAATACCCACTCTTGAGGTCCAAAGTTGAGAACCAATTTGAGCCCGCAACGGCATCGAGGGTGTCATCAATCCTTGGCAGGGGATATGAGTCCTTGAGTGTCACGTTGTTTAGCTGGCGATAGTCCACGCAGAACCGCGTGGTCCCATCCTTCTTTTTGACCAGCACAACAGGTGACATCCAAGGACTTCCCGAGGGCTCGATCACACCTGCGTCGAGCATTTTTTCAACCTGCTCGTCAGCTTCCGCCCTCTTGCTCCAAGGGAGCCGTCGGGCGGCCTGACGAATAGGCCGGGCCTCACCGGTGTGGATCTGATGTTTCACCAGGCCCGTACGTCCAATATCCTCGGTGGACAAGGAGAAGAGGTCCAAATGGGACCCAACCAGTTTGTGTAAGGCCTCCCTCTGGGTACCTCCCAACTCTACACTACTACGATTTACCATCTCGCAAATGGGATCGGGCCAATTCCTAGAACATATTGAAGGCTCCCCCTGGGGCCGGCTCGGCTGGACGTTCTCGCCCCTCACTGACGCGACTTCTCTAACTGGGGTGCAGCCAGCTACCTTCGTGCCCCTCACTATAGTGCGTGGTTCTGTGCTAATATTAATTACTCGGACGGCCACCACCGGCCCGTCCGTTTTTACAAGGGTACGGCCCACGATTAAACCAGGTATGGATAGCGCTGCCACCGGTTCGACCAGGCCGCAGGATTCCTGCCATGTCGGGCGAGCTGACCATCGGGCCGGCACTATGGCCTCGGCCCCCGGAGGGATGGTCACGGCCTCAGGAGCCTCCAGCTCCACCCTCTCGGCCGTGCTCACCCCCTCCAATGGTAGCTCCTCCACTCCCCATCGCAGGATCCCCCGACTCAAGTCGATTTTACAACCGCTGGCAGTCAACAAATCCAACCCTATTAAGCATGGGTCGCACACCTCCGCCACCCAAACCTCTATCTCTTGCTTTACCGATCCCAACTTGAGGGTCACAAAACCACGCCCTATGATCGGAGCCGTTGCCCCGGTAGCCAACTGCAAACTATGATTTTCCAGACGCTGGATTTTACCCCAGCCGTCTGCACTCGAATTAAGGACCACGGGGCTGATGATCGTGGCGCTGGCTCCCGTGTCCACCACGGCGTCTACCCCCACGCCGGCAATTTTGCACCGAATTGTCAAACTACCCGTCCCAATTCGGCCACAATGAATGACCTGTCGCATCAACGAGGGCTTCTCCCCATCCCCTACTGCCGAACACCGCCCTGCATGCCCGGCACGTTCTAGTTTCCCGGGCCCTGGCGGGGGGGGGGGGGGGTGTCTGAGGTCGGCTAGGCCGATCTATACGGGGCGGAGTTGAGGGCATCGGTTGGCGGGAAACGTCCCGGCGCGGAGCTCGACACTCCCATGCATGGTGACCCATCCGAGCACAATTATAGCACCTCACCTGGTAAGGTGCTTGCCTCCGGTATTCCAAATTCCCCCCCCCTGTATGTCCGAATTGGGGTACTCTGTCGGGGACTACCGGGTGCCACCGCTGGGGCCGCCTGCCATGGTCCAGGTCCCGCCAGGCGCCGATCCACTAACCTCCGGACCATGCTCTCCAGGTCAGGGCCCCCGTCGGGGGCGGGCCCCCTTGGGGGGCCGCCCCCCATCACGGGCCCCATCTGACGCACCGCCACTGCGTGGCGCTCGCCTCCCCGGGCCAGGGGCCTCGCTGCTTCCCAACGGGCTGCAGCGTCGGCCGCCTGACTCATGGTTTGCGGGCGCCACATGGCGAGCTGTTGCCGGAGCTCCAGATCCGGAAGGGCCTGAATAAAGTGATCCAGCGCCAGGCTTTCCTGGGAACTCGCTGCCATGTCCGCGTCTGCAATCCCGACCGCGCGGCGAATATCGTGAGCAAGTTCCCCGATGGTCTCCTGGGGCTTGCGTTTTCGCTGCGCAAGTTGGGCTTTAACAAGCTCGCTTTGCTGTTCAATGCCGAACCGATTAATTAATGCCGCACGGAGAGCTGGCAGGGTGAGAGCACCCGGTGGTAAAGCCGTCAGCACCTCCGCCGCCGCACCGCGCAGTGCCCCCACCAGGTGTACTCCACCTTCGTCCGGATTCCAACCGTTGCCTTTACACACGTACTCAAACTGCGCCAGGTACGCCCTCAAATCACTCTTGCCGTCATACGGCGTGAGTGGGACCTTGTGGGCGCCCGAAGGTCGGACCCCGCGCGTCACTCCTTGCGGGATCAACGCGGGACCAACCCGTTCAGGCTCCCACAGTACGCTATTCCCGGGGGGCTCCCGCGCGTCCCCCGTCCCTCCAAACACTACCCCTCCTGGTGTCGATGCCTGGGTCGCCCCTCCGCAACCCGCTACCCACGCCATACCCCCACATCCTTGCTCACCAGCAACCCCCTCACTCCCCATAGCCACCCCTCCTTGCACACCTCCCCTGTCCATCCACTCCGGACCAGTCATACATCTTACCATTGGTCCCTCACGAACACCCGGGTCTACACCACCCCCCAAGCCGACTGACTCTCCCCTCACATCATATACATTGCCACTCACCTCCGTACCTCGTCGTCGCACCTCCTCTGCCACCTGCAAACTTTTTATTTGGTTAGTGAGCACCTCATCATGATTTGAACACAGACCTTGTACATATTCCATGACTTCCTCCTTTATCTCCCTCTTAGTTTCCCTCCGTCTCTTCTTAATTTCACTCACCCCCTCTTCCACCTCCTCTAATTTTTCCTTTACCTCCTTCATCTCCCGGTGCGCCCCCTCTATCTCTTCCTCTAACGCCACCTTAACCGTTTCTATGTGCGTCCTCACCTCTCGGTCCTTCGTCTCCATTACTTCTGTCACCTCCTCCAACTTCTTCGTCAACCCCTCATGTACCATCTGACATTCCTTTTGTGTTGCTATTAATTCGTTTTTAATGTCCTTTTGTGTCGCTTTTAAACCCCCGATGATTGCAGTGTTCTTTTCCACTTGGTCCGCTAGTTCCCTTTGTCCGACTGTCAGCTGTTCTACTCCCTTCGTCAGACCCTCTATTCCCCCCTGTAACCTAGCCGTATTATTTCTCACCTCTTTCTCCATACGCTTCTCACCTCGCTTTACCTCCTCGCGTAGCCCCGAGACCTCCTCACTCACACCTCGTCGTATCCCCTCTTTCATCTCCTCCATCTCTTTTGTAGATGCCACCCTCATCTGTCCCAATTCATCCCTCTGAGCATCCAATTTGGTTTCTACCCCGATTTTTACCTCCTCTATCTGCTCTCCCATTTGTTTAATTTCTCGGGCGGATTGCTCCCCTATCTCCCGCAATTTATCTTCCATCCTATCTTCTAACCCCCTCAACCCATTTTTCACCCCTTCTATCCCATTGTCTAACCCCTCAAATTTGCTGTCTATTTTCCCTATTTGGGCACTGGTACCCCTCGCTTCATCCCTCATTACCCCCAATTGCTCACTCTGAGCCTCCATCCGGTTCCCCATTTGTCCCATTCGCTCACCCTGAGCATCCATCCGGTTCCCCAAGTCATTCCTCAGGTCTTCACTTGTCTGGACCATGAGCGCCCTTATTTGTATCATAAAGAGGTCCAAATTCATTGGTGCTGCTACGGTCACGGGCGCGGCTAGATTTGGCGCCACAATAACCATGTGCGCGAGGGCGCCATTTTGTGCGCCTGATACCTCCTCAACCACCTCCTCATTGTTCTCCTCTACTTCGTCCCTCTGATCCTGGGTTACTCCTAACCCCTCCTCTAGCTCACCCACCTGCATCCGATCGCCTTGACCAGCCATGGCGCGATTTCAAAGTTCAGGTTTTGTAAAACAAAACAAATTTCGGCCACTCCAAATTTTGACAAAATTTTTTTTTTAGATGTTTTAAAAATTTGGTTCGGGCCCCGAATCTCACTCCCAGACACCAATTGTTACTGATCGCGGTTTAGATGGTATGATGGGCCGAGCGGATGGTCCAACCGCGACCGAACAGTTACTCCCCGATTAGAACCCGACTCCACCCGACGTTGACCAGATCGCACCGCGGCTGCTCAATGAGGGAAAAGACTAAAACGACGAATGCAAAGAGGAAAACGAAGGCAAAGAAAGGTTTGGAAATACTACTGAATTTATTGACTATTTACACACATAAGCAAAAAGAAAGCAGTCACGTTTATTTACAAGCACATAAGACGCAGGTGACACAGTGAAAATACTAGCTTATACAGACTTAATTAACCCAGGACAGAACAAACAGAACAAACTCACGTACACAAGAAGGATGGAATGGCAGGAGGTGGATGGCTGGAGGGAGAGGAAGGTCCAAGGGGGGTCCTGCAGCACAACCGGCGCGTTTAGCAGCCGCCGTTCAGGCCCCCCGCTGCTGTTGTGGCTGCTGTGGACGTCGCGTGCTTTGCCAGGCCTCGTCTGACGCGTCTGGTCCAAACCCTCCACTCGTTCTTGGTCCACTCACTCTTTACCACCGACTCCTCACCACAACCAATGCAACCAACTGACCACCACCACCGACTCCTCACCGCAACCAACGCAACCAACTGACGACTGACTCCTCTGACTGACTCCTCCACTGACGACCAACTCACGACTCTCTCTCGTGCGCGCCTTTATAACGCCTCCGGCGATTAAGCCGCCGGCCTTCAGGACACGCCCATCGGGGTGCTCACCTCGGCCCTGGTTGGTCACGCGACCCGCTCGCTCCGCCCTTGATGACGACGGGCGGGCACGCCCCTCTTCCCCTCTATGACGAGGTGGAGACACGCCTTTCTTCTCCGACCCTGCCTCGTGGTCAATGGCGGTTATTGGAGGGGAGGTAATTGGCAATCTAGTGTTGGCAATCACCAGAGGGGATGTAAAAGGGAATGGAGATTTTGGGGATGGGAATGAAAGGGGATCTATTCTCTTTCACTGGTGCAATGGAGTACTTCAATTAATGGGAGACACAGCCTTACTCTAAAACACAGAATAAGAGATAACTATCAAACAGGGGTATTCTATTATTTGGCTGATGTGTATGCTTGTGGACTAATTATGGGATGCCCTTTCACCTTTACACAGCTCCGGAGGTAGGGGGCGCAGAATAAACAATAATAATAAAAATACAGCACACAATCAAAAAAATACAGTCCTCATCTCCGCAACAATATATATATATATATATATATATATATATATATATATATATATATATATATATATATATATATATATATATATATTTATATATATATATATATTGTTGCGGATATGAGGACTGTATTTTTTTATTGTGTGTTTTATTATTATTATTATTGTTTATTCTGCGCCTCCTGCCTCCGGAGTTGTGTAAAGGTAAAAAGGGCGTCTCGGTAATTAGTCCATAAAGCATCCACGTCAGCCAATCATAGAATACCCCTGTTCGATAGCTTATATCTTATTATGTGTCTTAGGGTAAGGCTGTGTCTCCCATTAACTTAAATACTCCATTGTACCAAGTGAAATAAGAATAGGTCCCCTTTCATTTCGTTTCGATGGCCAACTACATTTTGGGCGGTTTTCTCTTCAACCACCATTGGCCACGAGGCAGGGTTGGGGAAGAAAGGCGTGTCTCCACCTCGTCAGAGAGGGAAGGAGTGAGCCAGCCCCACTCGACCAACCATGAACAAGGGGTTTGGCTTGAGAGGGCGGAGAGAGAACGTTTGGGGGAGGTTCGCAAAGGTTGAGGGGCGGGGCCTATATAACCCACGGCAGGGCGTTCCCCAAAAGAGATGAGCTTTTACAGAGAAAGGAGAGGAGTCCAAGGGAGGAGACAAGCAGATGCGCTTTGAGTTGAGACAAGGAGGGAGGAAAAAGAGCCGGGTCGTCAGAGCAAGAGCGCGTAGAGAGGAGAGAACCCGTCATGCCAGACCCCCCCACCAGCGCGTCGGCTCCACCAAGCAGCTCCGACCCGTGATCCCGCGCACACGACAGGCCCGGTGGCATCAGCGGCCGTCGAGGTCCAGCCCGACGTCCCATGCGGGATCAAGCTCCAGCCAGCTCCGTGCCGTCCTCCCCCTCCAGCCACACACCTCCTTCCAGCAATCCACTCTGCAATTCCCCGCGTGAGTCAGTGTCTTTGTTTGTTCTGTCCTGGGTAGTAACTAAGTCTGTATAAGCTAATAATTTTCACTGTGTCACCTGCGTCTCATGTCCCTATAAATAAACGTGACTGCTTTCTTCTTGCTTATATGTGTGTAAATAATAAACCCAGTTACTCTTCTGTACGTCTTCTTCCTCTTTGCATTCGGTCGCTTTAGAGTTTTCCATATTGGGCAGCTGCGGTGCGATACGGCCAAAGTTTGGGGTAAATCGGGTTTTAGTCAGGGAAGCACTGTTCGGTCGCGGAGCCTCCGCTCGGCAAATATAACATCTTTAACCGCGTCCGTAACAATTGGTGTCGGGGAGTGAGATACGAGGCCCGAAGCGCGCTTAACGCGCTCAAAATTACAAGCTGCTGGAAATTTGTGTTGTTTTAAAGGAAAACCCGAATTTTGAAATCGCGCCATGGCTGGTCAAGGCGACGGGATGCCGGTGGGAGAGATAGAGATAGACGGGGTGGAATTGACCCAGGACCTCGGGGAAATGTATGTGGAGAAAAGGGAAGAGGAGAAAAATGGCAATGTGGTTGAGGGGGTATCAGGTGCACAAAATGTCGCTCTCACGCACGAGGTTACGGGCGCGCAAAATGGCGCCTCGCACATGGCCACGGCGACCGCGCCCACGACCGTAGCAGCGCCGCTGGTAGATTCGAACCTTTTTATGTTACAAATGGGGGCCCTTATGGAGAAGCTAGAAGCCAAAATGGGACAAATGGGGAACCGGATGGATGCTCAGGGTGAGCAATTGGAGGTAATGAGGGACGAAGCGAGGGGTACCGGTGAGGGGTTAGACAACGGGATAAAAGAGGTAAAGAATGGGTTAACGGGGGTGGAAAATAGAATGGCTGCCCAGGAGAATCAGATAGGGGGGGTGAAAAATGGGTTAATGGGGTTAGAAAATAGGATGGAAGGCAAATTGCGGGAAATAGGGGAGCAATCCGCCCGAGAAATTAAACAAATGGGAGAGCAGATAGAGGAGGTGAAAATCGGGGTAGAAACCAAACTGGATGCTCAGAGGGATGAATTGGGACAGATGAGGGCGGCATCTACAAAAGAGAGGGAGGAGATGAAAGAGGGGATACGACGAGGTGTAAGTGAGGAGGTCTCGGGGGTACGCGAGGAGGTAAAGCGAGGTGAAAAGCGTATAGAGAAAGAGGTGAGAAATGGAACGGCTAGGTTACAAGGGGGCATAGAGGACCTGACGGAGGAGGTGGAACAGCTGACGGAGGGACAAAAAGAACTAGTGGAGCAGGTACAAAAGAACACTGCGGTACTAGGAGGGTTAAAGGCGACACAAAAAGAAATTAAAAATGACTTAATAGCGACACAGAGGCAATGTCAGATGGTACGTGAGGGACTGACAATGAGGTTGGACGAGGTGACAGAGGTAATGGAAACGAAGGACCGAGAGGTGAGGACGCACATAGAGACGGTCAAGGTAGCCTTAGAGGACGAACTTGAGGAGACGCACCGGGAAATAAAAGAGGTGAAGCAAAAATTAGAGGAAGTGGAAGAAGAGGTGAGTGAAATTAAGAAGAGACGGACAGAAACTAAGAGAGAAATACAGGAGGAGGTGATGGAATATGTACAAGGTCGGTGCTCAACTCATAATGATGTGCTCGCTAACCAAATAAAGAGTTTGCAGGTGGCAGAGGAGGTGCGGAGACGAGGTGCCAAGGTGAGTGGCGATATAATCGGAAATGTACATGATGTGAGGGGAGCTTCAGTCGGCTTGGGGGTTGATTTAGACCCGGGTGTTCGTGAGGGACCAATGGTGAGGTGTGCGACAGGTCTGGTGTGCGAAAAACGAGGTGTGCGAGAATGTCCGACCATGGGGTGTGTGAGGAAAAAGTGCGCAACGAGGAGTGAGTGTGCTGTCGAGAGTGAGTCAGTCGTAGCGCGTGTGCGAGGGAGCACATGGAAGCGCGTAGTGAGGAGTGTTACAGAGGATGTAACGGAAGCATGCACGCCTGTGGTGAGTGTTATGGAGGAAGTAACGAAAGAGTGTGCGCGAGAAAGGTGTGTAACGGACGGGTGCATGGGGAAAGAGTGCGCTGTCAAGAGTAAGGAAGAATGCACGCCTGTGGTGAGTGTTACAGAGGATGTAACGGGAGAGTGTGCACGAGAAAGGTGTGGAACGGATGGGTGCATGAGGAAAGAGTGTGCTGTCGAGAGTAAGGGTGAGTGCGCTTTCAAGAGTGGTGGTGAAAGTAGTGAGAGTGACACGGAGCGTGAGTTGGTTGTGACAGGTGAGCGAGGATGTACACCTGGAATGGAAGGATGCACACCTGGAATGGTAGAGCGTGTGTGGGAATGCACACTCGAGTTGGTCGTGAGGCACGTGGTTGGGTGTGCGAGTGAGAGCACACCTGTGATTGTCACAGAGGAGGTGACCGAGGAGGGGGCGCGAAGAGGTGTGTTGGTGAGGTGTGCGAGCGACGAGTGTGTGCAAAGGTGTTCGGTGGTCAGGTGTGTGACCAAGTCTGTGAGCGGAATGAGTGTACCGAGGTGTGTAAGGAAAGGTACGAGGAGCATGGGAACAGCTGGAGGTATGAGCAAGAAAGGGGTAGCGTATGCGTGTAAGCATGCAGGTGAGGCATCCACGGTAACCGGGTTAGCGGTTAGAACGACATTTAGCCGAATCGGGCCCTCGGTGCGCGTCGGGCAGCTTCGCGTGCCGCGAGGACCAGCGGGGATCCGAACCACGGCGGGTTCGAAAGGACCGCCGTACGTGATCAACGCTGGGCCGCGTTTGGAACGGCCGCGTCCGTGCTCCACTAGGCGGAGCGGGCAGCCCGATAGGAAGGGTCGTCATGGCGACCCCTTTTTGTTGAGGCGTTCCGGCAGGTCGAGATCGGGACATTGGAGGGCTCCGTGCCGAGATGGTGCGTGGGATCTCGGCCCGGGTAAACCTCTTTCCCTGCACCGAGTGTCGGACGCATCCAGCCGCCAGCACCAAACAACCCGCATTCATTGCTCGGCTGTACGAAGCCGAGCTTTAAAAGTGAATTGGCGCACCGAGAGGATCTAGTAAGTAGACGGGTGATGAGGTTAGTATTCTGGACCCGAAATTAGAAAAACAAAATTTGATGATTGGTAACGGATTGGCAGAGTGATGATTGGCAGAGGATTGGCAGTAAATAGAAAATTTTTGATTGGTTGGAATTTGGTAAGCAAAATTGATAGTGGGACCTCCCCGATGTGAAGGGATGGCCAATCCACCATCCCTCACAGAGGGGGGGCAAAGGAGCACTAGGTTTATGGGGTTGATGGCAGTGAAAACTAGCCCGGGAGGGTTAGGATATATCGTGTGTAGGGATCTAGCGAAGATGACCTTAGGTGACGTTAAGATTAGTTAGTGACAATGATACCTGTAGTGGGGATGCAGGTAGTTTAGAGTGGATGATAATGACGTGGGAGCGCAATAGTTTAAAGGGACGACTGGGAAGCGCAAGTTTCAGAGGGGAGTAGTTAGATGAGATGATGCCGTGTGAGTGTTGGAGGTGTATAGAAGTGTATTGTGAAAAGTGTGGAAGGAACAGGTGTGATTGCACAGGTGTGCAACTGGACAGGTGGATGGAGCAGTGTTTGAGTGATGGTGATGGTGATGTGTGTTGTGTTGACCAACTGGTCCAGGAAGAGGAGGAGGGTGCAGGTGGCACCAGGTGTGATTGCACAGGTGTGCAACAACAGGTGTATGGAGAATGGTTGTGTGAAATACATGGAATGTGGAATACATGGAGTGTGGAGTATATGGAGTATTGAATGGATGGTCGTGGAGTGAGTATGGTGGAAATTGTGGAGTGGAGTGGATGGTGCGAAGGTGTGAATGGGGGAAGAGTGGACCCCCATCACGAATACCCGGGGCGGGTAGTGTAAGTGTTAGGTAGAGGGTACAGGTAAATTGTGGTTGGATATTGGCATCTGTGGTGCGAGGTGAAAGAATGGTATTTGGATGGGTGCATTAGGGTTGTGGAAATGGCTGGGCGTGTAGCCTGTTAGTGTGTGTAGTTGGTTTGGGCACTCCACCACTGTGAGGATGTCGGCCAGGTGAGGCCGCAGGTAGGCTCTGGGAGCCGGTAGAGTTGTTGTGGATGGGGCCCGAGGATCCGGAGGATGGACCCGGGTAGCCCAGTGCCAGAGGGCACCGAGTGGGGTAACAGAGCCAGGAGGGGCCTTCCCCAGTTAGTTAGGTTAGGGTGAGGAGCTAGGTAAGCTCGGGTGGCAACTGCAGTGGTGGAGGTGTGCAGGTGGGTAGACCTGCTGGGAGAGCTACACACCCCAGCCCAGAAATTGTGCAAAGGCACCGGGAGATGAATCGGGGGAGTGAGACCCCAAATTGAGAAGCACCACAGTTTGGTCAATGGGAATTGGATTTTAGAACCCATAGTGTAAGTTGGCCAATGGATTGGCAGGGAAAGACCCCGGGTAGTGTAACGTGTGTTAAAGTCATTTAGAGGATAGTTAGGATTGAGATCTCCTCGCACCATCTGCATCCACTCACCTGAGGTGACAGGTACTCCACACCATGCCAGGTTGTTTTGATTATTTTTTATTTGCAAAATGTTTGGAATGTGAGACACATCATGACGTGGGTGTGACATTGTGCTTTGTTGTTCCATCTCTTCCTCCTTATGAGGATTGATGATGAATTGGGTGATGGCAAATTTTCGATAGAGGGATAGTGGAGACGAATTTGGTATAGGAGAAATATGGGGAAGACGTGACTGTAGTGACGAATTTGTAATGTGTAGATTTTGTACATATGGGGTAAGGACAAGGGTAGTGTAGGTGACAGGGGGGTGACGTACGGTAGGGACGAGCTTTCTCGCTTCGCCCTCCGTACGCATTTTGCCTTGCATTGCCTTATTGATGTGTACCCTTGTGACCTTACCCCTCGCTCATTTGTCTTCCCCCTTTTGTCTCCCACATGACCTGTGCGCCATTGGGCGCCGAGGGGAGCGTGCGTGAGTCCTCCATTGTGCACCGGGAATTCCCAGAACCAGCTGTCTGTATCGATGCACCACATTATGGACCACATGTCGGTGGCCGAGCACCACTTATGGACCCCATGGGTTGGGGCATGGCCCCTCTGCTGGAACCGGCCATGAGGGCCCGAAATCTTGCTGGCGGACCTTGGCCACAGGGCACCGATGCCCCACAGGTGAACCACACTAGTCGGCCCTGTGGGCCATAAATAAAATAAAATAAAAAGGACACATTGGGTGCAAGTTTTAATACAAATAGGCCGCCAGTAAGAAAAGCAAAGAAAATGACAACAACTGGAAGAGATAATAATAGCCAGCAGAGGGAGCTGAAGAGCAAGAGATCACCTGCAGGGTTAGGGGTTGTTGATTTTATTTTTATTGAACATTGTTGAACAATGGTGACTGCACCGATTGGTGCTTGAGGGTGTGTTGGTGCGTTATAGGTGCTTTAATGGTGCATTGATGCAGAGCAGACTGTCTCCCCCCCAGAAAGAACAATTACAGGTCCTGGGTTAGTTTTGTAAATAAAAGTAGTGTCAACTGTAAATAATGCTCCCCACCGTCAATGTATAGTTTGAAGACCATCCGCAATTCGGTTAACTGTGGGCGTAAGTCTGTTAGGCAGGGTGCAAAGGAGCAGCGGGACACATTTATTTATGTTTTAAAACTGTCGCACTCAGGGTCAGGTTAAGAATAGAGGGAACTACACCTGCGTGTCACACTAAATAAAAGTTGTAGGCCCGGGACGTGCCTAAGGGGAGGAGGGTGCAGTGTTGCGGATATGAGGACTGTATTTTTTTATTGTGTGTTTTATTATTATTATTATTGTTTATTCTGCGCCTCCTGCCTCCGGAGTTGTGTAAAGGTAAAAAGGGCGTCTCGGTAATTAGTCCATAAAGCATCCACGTCAGCCAATCATAGAATACCCCTGTTCGATAGCTTATATCTTATTATGTGTCTTAGGGTAAGGCTGTGTCTCCCATTAACTTAAATACTCCATTGTACCAAGTGAAATAAGAATAGGTCCCCTTTCATTTCGTTTCGATGGCCAACTGCATTTTGGGCGGATTTCTCTTCAACCACCATTGGCCACGAGGCAGGGTTGGGGAAGAAAGGCGTGTCTCCACCTCGTCAGAGAGGGAAGGAGTGAGCCAGCCCCACTCGACCAACCATGAACAAGGGGTTTGGCTTGAGAGGGCGGAGAGAGAACGTTTGGGGGAGGTTCGCAAAGGTTGAGGGGCGGGGCCTATATAACCCACGGCAGGGCGTTCCCCAAAAGAGATGAGCTTTTACAGAGAAAGGAGAGGAGTCCAAGGGAGGAGACAAGCAGATGCGCTTTGAGTTGAGACAAGGAGGGAGGAAAAAGAGCCGGGTCGTCAGAGCAAGAGCGTATAGAGAGGAGAGAACCCGTCACGCCAGACCCCCCCACCAGCGCGTCGGCTCCACCAAGCAGCTCCGACCCGTGATCCCGCGCACACGACAGGCCTGGTGGCATCAGCGGCCGTCGAGGTCCAGCCCGACGTCCCGTGCAGGATCAAGCTCCAGCCAGCTCCGTGCCGTCCTCCCTCTCCAGCCACACACCTCCTTCCAGCAATCCACTCTGCAATTCCCCGCGTGAGTCAGTGTCTTTGTTTGTTCTGTCCTGGGTAGTAACTAAGTCTGTATAAGCTAATAATTTTCACTGTGTCACCTGCGTCTCATGTCCCTATAAATAAACGTGACTGCTTTCTTCTTGCTTATATGTGTGTAAATAATAAACCCAGTTACTCTTCTGTACGTCTTCTTCCTCTTTGCATTCGGTCGCTTTAGAGTTTTCCAGATTGGGCAGCTGCGGTGCGATACGGCCAAAGTTTGGGGTAAATCGGGTTTTAGTCAGGGAAGCACTGTTCGGTCGCGGAGACTCCGCTCGGCAAATATAACATCTTTAACCGCGTCCGTAACAATATATATATATATATATATATATATATATATATATATATATATATATATATATATATATATATATACTGAAACGCAAAATAAACTTACCACCTTTGAAACCTTTAAATATCAACAATAACACTAACACAGCGTGTAGTAAATGTGTGAACTTATTTGTGGACAATAGTGTCCTCACTGTCAGACAAAACGGTCACGGATGGTCACTTGAACCTTCAATGGTCACTTCATAGCACAGCTGTTGAACAGCCGTTTTGACTGTCAGTGATTAGCTAAGGGGTACCGGATGATTTTAATGAGCTGCACGTGATGTCTTGATATTGGCTTTAAAAAGGCCAGTGCAAAATGGGCATTTCAATCAACATGCCACGATTGTCAAGGGATCAACGGCAGCGTGCCCTGGGCATGCTGCAAGGCGGACTGAGCTACCGTGAGGTGGCACGTCGCCTTGGCTGTTCACACCAGACGATATCGGCCCTGGTGGACAGAGACACCCTCCACAACTCTGCAGATGACAGACCTCGATCAGGGAGGCCAGGAGTCACCACTGCAAGGCAGGACAGGCAGATGGTCCGAAGCCACCTGCGGGATCGATTCCGTCCAGCATCCCGCACTGCGGCAGAAACTCTGGGGCGTGCAAACCCACGGATCTCCAATGATACTGCACAAAGACGACTGCATGACTCTGGTCTGACTGCCAGAAGACCATACAGAGGCCCCGTGATGACGGCTGCCCATCGCCGCAACCGACAGAGATGCTGCCAGCAGCATCAGCGGTGGACCTTGGCGCAGTGGAACGAGGTCGCTTTCAGCGATGAGTCAAGGTTCTGTTTCAGCGATGAGTCAAGCGATGAGTCAAGGCCGATATCGTCTGGTGTGAACAGCCAAGGCGACGTGCCACCTCACGGTAGTTCAGTCCACCTTGCAGCATGCCCAGGGCACGCTGCCGTTGATCCCTTGACAATCGTGGCATGTTGATTGAAATGCCCATTTTGCACTGGCCTTTTTAAAGCCAATATAAAGACATCACATGCAGCTCATTAAAATCATCCCGTACCCCTTGGCTAATCACTGACAGTCAAAACGGCTGTTCAACAGCTGTGCTATGAAGTGACCATTGAAGGTTCAAGTGACCATCCGTGACCGTTTTGTCTGACAGTGAGGCCACTATTGTCCACAAATATGTTCACACATTTACTACACGCAGTGTTATTGTTGATATTTAAAGGTTTCAAGGGTGGTAAGTTTCTTTTGCGTTTCAGTATATATATATATATATATATATATATATATATATATATATATATATATATATATATATATATATATACAGTATATATACAGTATATATACATGTATATTGTTTATACATGTACACGCACAGATGCACACACACACACACACACACACAGACACACACACACACACACGCACACACACATCTTCGAAGAGACATCTGGCACATCTTGGAAGAGAAGAAGCAATATCTTGAGGAAATGTCCCCAGTAATAATTGATGCAGAAAGACAAGAACTTGCAAAGATGGCAAACTTCAAAAGTCCTGGCCCAGATAGTTTCCAAAACTTCTGGTTAGAGCAATTTGATGCTCTCACGTTCACTACGCTGGAACATTCAATTGACTTATCCAATGGGATCAGTAAATGGATGAATGGCTCTCAGAAGGTAACACCTTCCTTGTGAAAAAATCGGAAAAGACTCAACTACCACACAAATACTGGCCAATGACCTGTCTACCAACAACATACAAAGTTTTAACAGGAATCATAACAGAAACAATGTACCACCACCCAACACAACAAGAGTGCCTACAACTATCAGGGACACCTCTTCACGGTTGCTATGCCCCCCAACGCAAGTCGGGGGCCAAATCTTCTCCATTCTTCTCAACTGCCCGGATTCGTCAGGGCAGTGCGGTCATGGTCAGAGTGCCGATCGGTCTCCATGGATGGGCCCTTTCCCTCTTGTCTCTTCTCTCTCTCTCTTCCTCTCTAACTTTGTTGTGGCCCTGACTTTGTGAGGGTGGGGTACACCATCCTGGATGTGGGGGATCTCTCGGTCACTCCTTAAAAATTGATGGGCTGTCTCCGTGCCATGGGCTTGTTTGAGAGAACTGTCTCGGGATAAACAACAACATCAACAACAGCAACTACAGGGAGACCTAGAGGCACAACATAAGGGATGTAGGAGAGGATGTTATGGAACAATAGACCACCTACTACAAAACAGGGTCATACTCGAAAATTGCAATACAAGAACCAAATTATCCACAGCGTGGATAGACTAAAAAAGTTTTTGACAGTGTACCACATTCATGGATGATAAAGTGCATGCAAATGTACAAGATAAATTCCCAAATATTCAAGCTCATTGAGAAAGCCATTGATTTATGGAATACCACACTCATCGTGCAGCACTCAGAAGGGAATACTGAAATACCAGGAGTAAAGACATGATGCGGGATCCTCCAAGGAGACAGCTTTTCCCCTCTGCTGTTTTGCCTGGCCCTGGATCCACTAAGTAAGCTCATTAATGAGCAAGCACACAGATACACCAATAATATCCAATTAAAGAATGCCCAAAGAAACAAGAAAGATGACATGTAATGTACATGGATGATTTAAAACCCTTTGCACCAAACAACAAAAAATTGGCAGAACAACTAAAATTAGTGAAAAGGTTCTCCAACAACATCCAAATGTAATTGGGCCAAGATAAGTGTGTCAAGTACACATTCGTGAAAGGGAGATCAACAAAAATGGACAACGTAAAAACCGACCTAGATACAAAAATACAGGAGCTAGACAACAAAGCATCTTACAAATACCTTTGAGTAGAAGGGGCCACAAAATTTGTCCTAAAAAATGCGCAAAACTATTACCAAAGAATATCTGCGTAGAACAAGCCTGATCCTGAAAACATATCCCATCCCAAGGAACAAAATCAAAGCAATAAACCAACTAGCAGTACCAATGTCCTAGTACCAGTGCAACACTGGTACTGCTAGTTGCTAACAGTACCAGTGTACAGCTGCAGAAGAGTAAACTGGCCACAAGCAGATGTCAAAAAACTGGATATCAAAACAAGAAACTCCTCACTATCCACTCAGCTTGCAAAAAAACTTCCAAAAACAGGTGTGATTAGAAGATGTTACACCAAACTGAAAAAGCAACAAATACAGTCCCAATGACTGCAAAAAAGACAAAAGAAAAACACAAGATGAAATACCAGCAGATATATAATGACAACTGGGAGAAAGACAAAAGAGCAGGGAAATATATAAAATAGTTGGACTGATTGGGGATAGACAAAGAAGGATGACTGTGTGGTTAAATTTAATTTTATCTGTTGATCAAAACTTGTGTTCAATTCGGTTGTAGATAAAACCGAGCTTAAAAGTTGTTTGCAGCCAGTTTAATAGAGGCCAACATGCTGCAGGAAGTCTAGGGGGGGGGGGGGGTCATAAATAACAACTAAAGGTGTTTCCCCTTCAAGGAAATCTTTTAATATGTGATTGGGAATACTTTAACTATAAAAAAAGGAGATCATGCATAATAGCTACCTAATGAAATATATTTAATTCTACACTCTGAAGTCAGATGCTCTCATGCCAGGTGGCAATACGCCTGGCATCTCAAGGCTGTCTTTCTTTGATGTCAGAAAGCTTGGGGGAGGCCTACATAGGGAGGACTGCATGTTTACAGCTAATGTCTGGGATATTTGGCCCTTGGGGAATGTTGTTGTCTCATTAACCGACTGGGGTCTCCTTATATGCTGGATCACTCCGAGGGCCCAACTTTGTGATGTCAATGATGATATCTCCTCAAGGAACCCCCCCCCCCCCCTCCCCCTGCACCCTTCTCCACCCCCAGGCCTCCTGCCTCAGCACTTTCAAGCTCACACAACCACCTTCTCCTAAATACACAGCGGAACACTTTTTAAATAGTTTTTGTGAAAGGACTCGGGGAGAAATATGAGCTGGATGACGTCACACTGTAATTGTTCATGTGTATTTGAGTATCCGTGTAGTTCTCCTGTAATTAAAAGTCATACCATGCCTCTCCCTCTCCTGAAAGTAATGAATGCTCATGTAAACTACGACAAATGGAGGACAATTAATGCACTATTTCACAACTGGAATGGCTAAGAAGAGGTCAGTTCAACTGGGATGGAGAACAAATCATTGTTAATGCCCAAGACCAAGGACACCAAATGAATGGCTTTAAGAAGATGGCAGGACTAAGCCAATTGGACAAGTGCAGGTTCTGCAATTTAGAAACAGAGAGCACGAGTCACCTCCTGTCAGGATGAAGAACTCATGTCAGGATGTCAGGAAAAAGAAGAACTCATGTCAAAAGAGCTGTACACTCAAAGGCACAACAAGGTATGTGGAGTAATCCACTGGCACATCTGCAGAAACTATAATATCCCAGTTCCACAAAACTCATTAAATCAAGAACCAGAAACAATCATTGAAAACAAGGACATAATGCTCACATCTGACCTGATGATGCAATTCAGCGTAAACATAGAAAACAAAGCATTGCGACCGGACATAGTACTCAGGAACAAAAGGGAAAAGACAGCATTGCTGATTGAGATATCAGTACCCAACGATTTTGGCCTAAATAATGCAGAAATAAAGAAAAAGGTCGGTTACCAAGACCTCAAGAATGAAGTGAAAAGATCCTGGAAGATGAAGAGAACCAAAATTGTACCAGTGACAATTGGAGCAATGGGAATGATAAAGAAGAACCTTATGGAGATCTTAAAAACCATCCCTGGTGTAGAAGGTCAAAACTCGTTCATTAATTTTTTTTGTTTCTCATGACCACAAGCTGGTATGTGTTTTGCTCTGCTATCTAACATTTGCAGGAACACTGCCTGCATACCGCGTACACTTCTGGGAACTGACCTTCAAGTTGCATGTGTGGTGCTTTGTGTACGTGGCATGCCCTTGTGGGAAACTTCCTCTTTAGATGCTAATCTTTGCTACACTGATGTTTGAGGTGGTCATGCTCTGTGTATATAAACAGGGTGCATATTGAATGTTTTCATAGATGGGTTTCGCGAATGATTTGAGGCTTGCCCTTCTCCGCATATGTGTATCCATGAATAAACGGCTTGTATTCTAGTGCGGTGTCTTCAGTGCCTCATCGGACATCGGACATCGGACTTCGAAACTGGGAACATCACCACAAATGAACTCCAGTTGGAGGCTGTATGGGGCTCAATGACAATCTTGAAAAGAGCCCACGGAACAAAACTCTGAGAAAAACACAACTTCGTCTTTGAAACGCAATCCTTCATGGAAGTCTGGGTGGACACTTCGAGTCCTGGGAGGACTCCGTTCTACCTTCTAAAACCAAAATTATGGAGATAACAAACAATGACACACACACACACACACACACACACACGATAATGGAGGTAAACACTTCTTTGAGACTGGGTAGGTATCTGTTCCATTTCCTGAAACCCTTCGCTCAAACTAGCCTTCGCTCAAACTTGACTGATTTCTCCATACAGGTTGCTTCTGACAAACCAGACGTGATCTGCTTAACAGAAACTTTCCACCTTCATGATGTCTCTGATTCCTTAGTATCTCTCCCGGGTTACTTCCTCCACCGGTATGATAGGCCTGAGCCTCGTCCTCGAGGTGGGGTTGCTATCTTTATCAAAAACTCTCTTCCTCACTCGCCCTGCACTGCCCTATCTCCATATCACCCACAGGAATACCTCTGGCTACGGCTTCCCCTTCGCTCCCACCTTTTGTTCATATGTGTGTTGTACCGTCCACCAAACAGTGATGACTCAATCTACATCTCGCTGTCTGATAATAAGGACCAACTTCTATCTACTCATCCCAACTCTCTCTTCCTCATATGTGGTGATTTCAATTGCCACCATGCAAGTTGGCTGGGTGTGGGTACCTCTCTCACCAGACATGGCTCCTCAGCAAAGGACTTATGCGACTCACTGGGACTGACACAATCTGTCAATTTCCCAACCTGGATCTCAGTCAACGGAGCATCTTCTCTTCTGGACTTGTTTCTGACTAACTCCCCTGAAAATGTCTGCTGCTCTTCTTCTGCTCCAATCGGCTCATCTGATCATGTGCTTGTTAAAGTGGACATCTCTCTGACCATTCTCAGAGAGCCTCCTAAGCGTTGACGAGTCTGGCATTTCACTCATGCCAACTGGCACGGTCGTCAAGCAGCCATCAATCATCTGGATTGGTCTCCCATCTCGACCGCCACTGACATCAACTCACCTTGGGAATTCTTCCAAAGTAAATTGCTCTCTCCCATGCACAGATTTATCCCATCTCCTCTTCAGTTGTCATACCCTTCCTCCCATCCATGGTACACGGAATCTTGTGGTGAGGCTGTTGCCCAGAAACTTGCCTTCATCTCCTGGAAAACAAATCCAACGGAAGGAAATCTCATTTCCTTTCACAGAGCCCGAAACAAGTGTGTGTCCACCCTCAGGAGAGCCAGGAAACAATATCTCTTATCTGTTCGTTCTTAAGACCGAACTCTCTTATCTGTCTCCCTCTTCCAAATCCTGGTGGTTTCTGGTCAAATCTGTTTCTGGTGTTTGTTCCCCCTCCATCCCCTCCCTTACCTCAAATGGCTACACAGCTGACTCCGCACGTGAAAAAGCTTAATGCCTCAACTCTGTGTTTGCCTCAAAATCTTGTGTCCCAAACCCATCCCACTCTGTACCTACCGTACCCAGTCGTACCCAGCTGCTCCTGGACTCTGTGTCCTTTCCTCCTGACAAGGTGGAAAAGTTTCTGTCAACCCTCGACTCTGATTCTGCAAATGGACCTGGCGGCATCAGCCCACGGGTCCTAAAATCCTGTTCTTCCGCTCTTTCACTCCCTCTCTCTGTTCTCTTCACCCTCTCTTTTGCTCAAGGTCATCTGCCATCTGCTTGGAAATCAGCCAACATTACCGCTTTACACAAAAAGGTGCAAAAACAGATCCTAGCAACTACAGACCAATCAGCCTTCTCCAAATTATCAGCAAAGTCATGGAATCCATCACTGCTTCGGATATGAAATCTTTCCTCTTCTCCAATGGCTTGATCTCTGATCATCAATTTAGTTTCAGACTAGGTCACTCTACTCTGGACATGCTGCTTCTGCTGTCTCAACAATGGATGGAGGTCCTCAATGCCAAACAGGAAATTAGAGCTGTCTCCCTTGACATATCACGTGCCTTCGATACGGTCTAGCACTCCGCTCTGCTCACCAAACCCTCCTCCTTTGGTATCCATGGAAATCTCCACGCATGGCTGGCGGACTTCCTCTCCAGTTGTAGTCAACGTGTCGCCCTGAATGAATTTCTTTCATCTCCCGTCCTGTTCTGGCTGGAGTTCCCCAAGGTTGTGTTCTGGGCCCTGTGCTTTTTCTGGTCTTCATCAATGATCTCTCTGATTCTCTTGAAAATCCTCTCTATCTCATTGCTGATGACTCCACTCTCTGCCGCTCCATTCCTCATCCCTCAGATCGGCAGTCTGCAGCCTCCTCACTCTCTGCAGACTTGGACAATATCACAGACTGGGCAAACAAGTGGAACATGTCTTTCGATCCTGACAAATCTCACACTCTTACTATGTCTCTCCGAAAAGACCGACTGGACAACCCTCCAATCCACTTTCTGAATAATCCTCTCCAAGAAGTTCTGTCACTCAAGCTTTTGGGTCTCACTATCTGCCATGAACTTTCCTGGGAAAACCACATTTGAAATCTGGCCTCCAAAGCCAGTCGCCGACTGGGCATCCTCCGTCGTGCGAAGACCTTCCTTGGCACACATGAGCTCCACACCACATACAAGGCTTTCAACCGCAGCTCAATGGAATACTGCTCTCCCATCTGGGCTGGTCCTCCTGCCTCACACCTAGCTCGTTTTCACGCTGTTGAAACCAAAGCGTTCAGAATCATTGGAATCTCCCGCGATGAAGCTAACTCCGAGGGCCTTTCACTTACTCACCGCAGGCAGGTTGGTGGTCTTTCCGTCTTCTACCGACTCCTCTCCGGCCTTGCTCCCCCAGCTCTCTCTGGGCTCTGGCCCCCAAATATTCCTGCAGGTCGCACAAGATCTGCCTGCAACCCTCTTATGGTTAAACTGCCAAAATCAAGACTCTCTGCTCACCTTCACTCCTTCATTCCTCTTTTCTTCTGCCTCTGGAACAAACTCCCTCACTCTCTGCAATCCCACTCCTCCCTCCAGGTCTTTAAAACAGCTGTTCACCACCATCTCTTATCTTCCCCCATCCAAAACCTTGATCTTTTCTACCCTCGCTAATTTCACCCCAAATCCACTTTTTTGAAATACCAACTTCTTTCCTGGAAGTCCTTGGTGTCTTTGTGTTTTATACTTCTTCCACCCTCCCCCCTTCCCAAGCCTCCTCCCCACAAGCCCTCTCCCTCCCACACATCTCCCGATGTCCCTGCTCTCAAATGTTGTGTTTGTGTGCTTCCCCTTCTCTCCCCATCTTGTCTACCGCTCCCCTTTTTATATACTTTGTTTGTCTGTTTGATTTGCTTGTGTGATAAATGTTAGCTCTTTCACGAGCCTCGGATTTTGTATACAAAAAAACCCCCACAAAAAAACCCACCCCACCCATATGTGGAGATAGCAGCCAACAACTGAAACTTGCACACACACACACACACACACACACACACACACACACACACACACACACACACACACACACACACACACACACACACACACACACACACACACACAAGTGGGGTATGCTTACACCCTGTAAGCAATAAGTATGTAGGTACATAATAAATAGAAGCTTTATGATTATCGGCAGGCATCAACGATCTCCTGCTTTGTATCATTTTTGTTGTTTTCTTTTCTCTTCGGATGCGTTTACGGATTTTTAGGTAAATTTTCATTTATGGACGCTTTCCGATGGTTCTGTGATTTTTCCCGTTGTACCGTCTTCGTTGTCCATCGGCAAACCAAATTTAAACTATGACACCCGGAAAGTACTAAACATCAATATCAGTCGGTCAGTCAGTGGAAAGAGCTTTATATATTAGCCGCGCGCACACACACACACACACACACACACACACACACACACACACACACACACACACACACACACACACACACACACAACAACAACAACAACAACATCAACCCTAAAAAATTTGATCTTGAATACTTTCTGCACATATATGGATGCATTGTGATACTTGTTCACTGACCTCTACCTGTACATCGTCATTGCATCTATCAGCAGCACCTTATAAACGCAGTGATGAGTTCTGCGACATTGCCACTAACCAATGCATGGCTGGAATGGCCCAGTGACACCCCCTCCATGGTGATCAACCAACTGTTCAATATTGCCTTGAATGAAATTGCTATTTACAATCTGAAAGACACCTTCTGCTCATCTAAGCTGCCAAAGCTGTGCAGGATTTCTGCTTTGCTTCGTGCAGTAGACGGATTGTTTGGTATGGCTCTAGTGATTTTTTTTTAGCACTCGAATGTTATGTGAAGGTGTTGAAATCATATGAAATTATAAGGGAATCAAAAGTGGATGAAAGTCCATCCACCTTTGGTTGCTGATTTCGCCTTACTCTTTCAATGTAACACGATTTATGTCGAGGGTATCATGATTTAAAAAAAAAAAAGTTTTGGCATGTGCATCAAAACGCAAAAAGAGAAGAGAAAAGAAAAACCGTGCAATAATTTTGAAAACCTGTCTGAAGCAAGTTGATGCAAACTGACAAATTCAAAATATCAAAAGAACACAAACAAAGTATGGCTCCACTTAAATGTCTGTCTTGCATTCATTATCCTTCTGCTGGTATTTTTCAAATGATTCCAATTATCCTCTTGAACGTTTTCATATCTTCTTTCTGTACCACTTACTAATGCCGGTTATTAAAATACCTTTGCGTAATTATTGCTTTTTCTCTCACCTTTTACAACATTCAAATAATAATTTCTTGTCAATCCTGTTGCTGCATGGGAACATCCAAATGGAATTTGGCCGAGATAAATGTCCACATTCGTTATCAAGTTAGTATCAAAAACTGCTTCCTAATATACCCTGCCAATATAATTTCAATTAATTTTTCTACGTATATTACAGATTTATATACTGATAGAAGTTTATAGTAAGGAATAAGAAGAAACGAGGCAGATATATTCGGCAGAGTAAAAAATAATTGCACATGGGTATGGGTTTTGAGGTTGGTGTTAGCCAATAACTTAAGGACTTTGAGGTGGGTGTAAACACAAGAGCAACTAAGATGCAGGTGCGCTCAATGGAGGTGCTGACTCATGGGTAGCATCATTTGCTGGGGCCACTGATGCAGTGCCCCATGTAGGTTAGAGCAGGAATTTGCTCAGTATTGGCGATATCTCACCTATTCTTCCTGAAGGATATCTTGGGATCTTTAAAGTCCACCAACCAACGCTCACAGACAGGGTTTCACGCCAGGTTTCACGTTTGTCCGAGGCACTGCACACATAATGCCACCTCACCCTGCCTGGAAAACACCATGATGGTAGTTTATAGTTGGGCAGAGATTGGGACTCCACTCGCAATGGACTCCAATCCCAGACTGAACAGCGAAGAGGCGAGAGTACATAGGCGCGTGCGATTTGCACTTCTGGAAGAGGAAGAGACTTCCGGAAGACTCTTCCTGTCGTTCATTTTGCACTCTTCTCTTCTCGGAAGCTCTTCTGCCTCTTCCCGTCATCCAGCAGAAGAGGTGCGGGATCTTCGAAAACAAAATGGCCTCGCCTAATTTCAGTCACGGAGAAACGCTGCTGGTTATACTTACGCAGCAAAACTTGCAAGTGAAAACACAATCTGGATATTTGCATCAACTTGTGATGTAGTGTTGTGGGGGTTACCCCATTGAGACATAATCCACAGGCACGGGCCCGGTGGGGCTATTGATTGTATGGGCGTGGCATGCGCGCGGTTGTTGGAGCCACGCCCCCTTAAGAGTGATTTTGTGTAATAAAATATGAGTGAGTTCCAGTATTAGTTTAGTTCTGTTGGAATAAAGGAGCTTTGATCAAGCCACGAAGTGTTTCACCCTCTCGTTGTCCGCAACTCCTACATTGGTGACCCCGTCTTGCTTTTGAACGTTTTCGGAGCTTCAAACGAACATGGCGACAAGCGCAGTTTCGATTAAACTGCCGGAGTTTTGGGAACGACAAGCTGCCGTTTGGTTCGCACAAGCTGAGGCCCAATTCACCATTCGGAGCATTTCTGCGGACGACACGAAGTATTATTATGTCGTGTCTGCGCACAGCGGCTCCACTGCGACCAGAGTGGTAAGCCCTCTCCAGGATCCTCCGAAGGGCTGCAAGTACGAGATGCTAAAGGCGCTGCTGCTCGTAACCTTCGAGCTCACTGAGGCCGAGCGTGCCCACAAGCTACTTTCTCTACCCAGGCTGGGCGACTCCAAGCCGTCGGAGCTGATGGACCACATGTTGCCTCTCCTGGGCAGCCACCGGCCATGTTTCCTCTTCAAAGAACTGTTCCTGCAACAGCTGCCAGGTCAGGTATGGACAGCCCTGGCCAACTTGTCTGTCAAGGATTTCCGCACCCTGGCCAGGGAAGCAGACAAGAATTTCTCCGCCAGACAGCAATGTAGTGCGGCTGCATGGGACTCCGACCTCGTCAAGCCTGCGCCACTGGCGGACACCGTCATGGCCGCCATTACGGCCCAGCGGCAGAAGGCCCCGGGCTTGTGCTTTTACCACGCAAGGTTTTGGCCCAAGGCCAAGGCATGCCGGCCACCCTGCAGCTTCAGCGAGTCGGGAAACGGGATGGCCGGCGCTCGTTAACTGCCATGAGCGTCGGCCGTTCAGGCAGTTTGTTGTTCATTTCGGACACCGACTCCGGACGTCGTTTCCTCTGCGACACATAGGCCCAGGAGAGCATTCTACCTGCGTCGGCATCAGACCGGGAGGCCGGGAGTCATGGCCCCACCCTGGAAGCCGCCATCGGCAGTGCTATTCAGACTTTTGGCAAACTGACCGTGGCACTGTGCTTGGGCAGGTAGCGGTTTACATGGGATTTTGTCACGGCGAGGGTGTCCGCCCCCTTGCTGGGCGCTGATTTCCTCTGCGCCAACGGCCTATTGGTGGATGTTAAAAATCAGCGGCTCATTAATGCAGAGACATTCAGTTCTCTTCCATGCTCACTGAGCGGGTCCGCCTCGACGAGGCATGCATGCACGCTCTCGACCTCCGATGAGTTCACCTGCCTCCTCACCGAGTTCCTGGCCCTTACACGGCCCACCTTTTCAGCCGTTGCCGTCAAGCACGAGGTGGAGCATCACATTCCGACCACCAGCCCGCCTGTCTACACCCGGGCTCGACGCCTCGACCCGGCGAAACTCGCTATCGCAAAGGCGGAGTTCGACACGTTGGAGCGTCCTGGCATCGTACGACGGTCCGACAGCCCGTTGACCTCGCCTCTCCACATTGCGCCGAAGCCAGGTGGTGGTTGGCACCCGTGCAGGGATTATCACTGCCTTAATGATGCCACTACCCCTGACCGCTACCCAATCCCACACATCCAGGATTTTTCTGCCCGCTTGGCCAGTAAAGTTTTTTTTCTGAGGTGGACCTCGTTCGTGGTTACCACCAAGTCCCCACCCGGCCGCAGGACGTTCCTAAGACCGCGGTGATTACACCATTCGGACTTTTCGGATTCCTCCGTATGCCTTTTTGGCTCATGAACGCGGCCCAGGCTTTCCAGCGCCTGATGGACAGCGTGTTGCGGGATTTGCCATTTCTGTTCGTCCAACTGGACGATATCCTCATCGCCAGCGCTTCCAGGACGGAGCACATGCTTCACCTCCCAGCGCTCTTTGAACGCCTCAGTCAGCACGGCCTTATCATTAACCCGGCCAAGTTCTTGTTCGGGGTGGCTTCAATTGACTTTCTCGGCCACCGCATCATGAGGGAGTGGGCCGTCCCCCTGCCGTCTAAAGTGGAGGCTGTGAAGGGTTTTCCATGCCCCCTCACCATCAAGGCCCTGCAGGAGATTTTAGGCATGGTGAACTTTTACCATCGTTTCGTGCCCCGTGCGGCTCAGCTCATGCGGCCCCTTTATGAGGCCCTCAAGCGAAAGCCGACCAAACGTGCCATCGACTGTACCGAGGAGATGGCCAAGGCTTTCACGGATGCTAAACTGGCACTCGCCAGCGCAACCATGCTGGCGCATCCGTCGCCCGATGCACCGATTGCTCTCACCATGGATGCTTCGGACTACGCGGTTGGCGCCATGCACGAGCAGTGGGTCAACGGGGCCTGGCAGCCGCTTGCCTTTTTTAGCTGGCAGCTCCGCCCTAACGAACGAAAGTACAGTACCTTCGATCGTGAGCTCCTAGGCCTCTACCTAGCTGTCCGACACTTCCGTTACCTGTTGGAAGCCCGCCCGTTCACGGCGTTTGTGGACCACAACCCCCTGGTTTTTGCCATGACCAAGGTCTCGGAGCCGTGGACTGACCGTCAACAACGCCAGCTCTCATTCATTTCCGAGTTCACGACGGACATCCAACATGTTTCTGGGAAGGATAATACGGTCGCCGATTGTCTCTCCCGGTCCATAGCTGGCGCTGTTCACCTTGGCATCGACTACGCCCTAATGGCGGCCGATCTGATCTCCGACCCGGATATCCAGGCCTGCAGGGCGGCGGTCACGGGGCTTCGACTGTCTGACGTGCCGTTCAAGGACACGGGCACCACGCTACTGTGTGACGTATCTTTGGGACAGCCTCACCCCGTCGTACCCACCAGCTGGAGATGGCTGGTGTTCGATGCCGTCCACGGTCTTTCTCACCAGGGCAGGAAGGCGTCGCAAAAGTTGGTGGCGGCGAAGTTCGTTTGGCACCAGCTCAGGAAGGATGTGCGCGACTGGACCAATACCTGTGTTGAGTGTCAACACTCGAAGGTGCATCGCCATACCCAGGCCCCATTGGCGCCATTCACAGTGCCCGAGCTGCGAGTTGACAAGGTTAACGTGGACCTGGTGCCTTACGACGGGCCTTTCTGCGTTCTGGAGGCCGGGGACAAGTCCTTCGTGGTCGACATCGGCGGCAAACCGGACCACCTTTCGGTGGACCGCCTCAAGCCGGCTCACTTGGACCTAGAACAGCCCCCTCGGTTGGCTCAACCCCCACGGCGGGGCCGTCCCCCGTCGGGTAAGTCTCCAGTTGGCCTGACTTCTGCCAAGCCGCTAACAGTCCCTGGTCGGGTCTTCAGGGGTCGTTTCGGCCAGGTGGTTAAGGCCCCCCGAAAACTGACATTTCCCATGTGAGTGAATTCTAAGGGGGGGGGGCGCATGTGGGGGTTACCCCATTGAGACATAATCCACAGGCACGGGACCAGTGGGGCTATTGATGGTATGGGCGTGGCGTGCGCTCGGTTGTTGGAGCCACGCCCCCTTAAGAGTGATTTTGTGTTTTTTGTTTTGTTTTTTTTTGTATACTGAATCGAGGCTCGTGAAAGAGCTAACATTTACTTCACAAACAAATCAACCAGACAAACAAAATATATAAAAAGAGTGAGCGGAAAACAAGATGGGGAGAGAAGGGGAAGCACACAAACACAACATTTGAGAGCAGGGAGATGTGTGGAAGGGAGAGGGCTTGGGGGGAGGAGGCGAGGGAAGGGGGGGGGGAGGGAGAAGTATAAAACATAAGGACACCAAGGACTTCCAGGGCAGAAGTTGGTATTTCAAAAAAGTGGATTTGGGGTGAAATTAGCGGGGGTAGAAAAGATCAAGGTTTTGGATGGGGGAAGATAAGAGATGGTGGTGAACAGCTGTTTTAAAGACCTGGAGGGTGGAGTGGGATTGAAGAGAGTGAGGGAGTTTGTTCCAGAGGCAGGAGAAAAGAGGCATGGAGGAGTGAAAGTGAGCAGAGAGTCTTGATTTTGGCAGTTTGACCATAAGAGGGTTGCAGGCAGATCTTGTGTGACCTGTAGGAATATTTGCGGGACAGAGCCCAGAGAGAGCTTGGGGGGCAAGGCCAGAGAGGAGTCGGTAGAAGAAGGAAAGACCACCAACCTGCCTGCGGTGAGTGAGTGAATGGCCCTTGGAGTTAGCTTCATCGCGGGAGATTCCAATGATTCTGAATGCTTTGGTTTCAACAGCGTGAAGACGAGCTAGGTGTGAGGCAGGAGCACCAGCCCAGAGGGGAGAGCAGTATTCCATTGAGCTGCGGATGAAAGCCTTGTATGTGGTGAGGAGCTCAGGTGTGCCAAGGAAGGACTTCGCACGACGGAGGATGCCCAGTCGGCGACTGGCTTTGGAGGCCAGATTTGAAATGTGGTTTTCCCAGGAAAGATCATGGCAGATAGTGAGACCCAAAAGCTTGAGTGACAGAACTTCTTGGAGAGGATTATTCAGAAAGTGGATGGGAGGGTTGTCCAGTCGGTCTTTTCGGAGAGACATCGTAAGAGTGTGAGATTTGTCAGGATTGAAAGACATGTTCCACTTGTTTGCCCAGTCTGTGATTTTGTCCAGGTCTGCAGAGAGTGAGGAGGCTGCAGACTGCCGATCTGAGGGATGAAGAATGGAGCGACAGAGAGTAGAGTCATCAGCAAAGAGATACAGAGGATTTTCAAGAGAGTCAGAGAGATCATTGATGAAGACCAGAAAAAGCACAGGGCCCAGAACACTGCCTTGTGGAACTCCAGCCTGAACAGGAAGAGGAGATGAGAGAAACCCATTCAGGGCCACACGTTGACTACGACTAGAGAGGAAGTCCGCCAGCCATGCGCGGAGATTTCCATGGATACCAAAAGAGGAGAGTTTGGTGAGCAGAGCGGGGTGCCAGACCGTATCGAAGGCACGTGATTTGTCAAGGGAGACAGCTCTAATTTCCTGTTTGGCATTGAGGACCTCCATCCATTGTTGAGAAAGCAGAAGCAGCATGTCCAGAGTAGAGTGACCAGGTCTGAAACCAAATTGATGATCAGAGATCAAGCCATTGGAGAAGAGGAAAGATTTCATATCTGAAGCAATGATGGATTCCATGACTTTGCTGATAATTGGGAGAAGGCTGATTGGTCTGTAGTTGCTGGGATCTGTTTTTGCACCTTTTTTGTGCAAAGCGGTGATGTTGTCAGATTTCCAAGCAGATGGCAGATGACCTTGAGCAAAAGAGAGGGTGAATAGAACAGAGAGAGGGAGTGAAAGAGCGGAAGAACAGGATTTTAGGACCCGTGGGCTGATGCCGTCAGGTCCAGTTGCAGAATCAGTGTCGAGGATTGACAGAAACTTTTCCACCTTGTCAGGAGGAAAGGACACAGAGTCCAGGAGCAGCTGGGTATGACTGGGTACGGTGGGTACAGAGAGGGATGGGTTTGGGACACAAGATTTAGAGGCAAACACAGAGTTGAGGCATTCAGCTTTTTCACGTGCGATGCGTGAGTGTTATAAAAGATGCGTGAGTTCCGGTATTAGTTTAGTTCTGTTGGAATAAAGGAGCTTTGATCAAGCCACGAAGTGTCTCGCCCTCTCGTTGTCCGCAACTCCTACAGTGTCATCTTTGTGTAATTCTTCCATCATGAGCATGAGTAATACATGTTTGGCCGCCATCTTTCTTCTCTTATGCCTGTTCGGCGCAAAGCAATCTTCCGGAAGAGGCTTCTGTCTTCGGAAGAGACCAAATCGCACGCGCCTCATACCTCCAGGTGATCCTACCAGCCCAATGTGAGTAAATATCATCCAGTGCTAAATTTTAATTCATTTTTTTTATTTGTGAGCTCAAAGTTGAACTGATCTGAGACATTCACTATATGAGGCTGTGACAAATTTGATAATTCTAGCTTCCCTTCGCATCCAATTATTCTGCCGACAAAAAGACAAACCCACAGACAAACAAACTGATGGGATGATTGCAATACTCATGTGGTTGGCCTATGCCTATGGCCGCAGTGCGAGTAAAGAGGATCAAATCATTAAATTACGGTAATGCTCAACTATATCATCCAATTAAAATAAATTGGAGGTTTTAAAAGATGTATTGTGGCGGACACGAAAGCCCACTGGCATGGTGACATCATTCCGTGCACCAAGTGGGCGGCGGCCACGCCCGAGGCGTAGGCGTGGCCTCAGGATATACACTGGGCGCGCAGCCCGGAGCATGCCAGTGCTACAGTGACCTCTTGTCAATAAAGACACTTTTGTTTAACCACGTTGTCCGCTTCCTCCTTGGTAGCAAGTCGCGCGCGTAGCACCACACTTCATTGGTGACTCCGACGTTTTGGTCAGCCGTCACTGACCACCTGAACCCGCCACAGCCATGGCAACCAACACGGTAGCGATAAAGCTCCCCGAGTTCTGGGAAGCTCAGGCGGAGATCTGGTTCCTGCAGGCCGAAGCCCAGTTCAGGCTTCGACGCATCACGGCGGACGAGACACGCTACTGCCACGTGGTCGCCTCCCTCGGGGCCGGCGCGGCCGCCCGCGTCGTGTCGGTCCTGAGAACCCACCGGCCCATGACAGGTACGGGGCGATCAAGCGTCTCCTCCTCACCACGTTCGGCCTCACCGTGGACGCATGGGCCGATCGCCTCTTGGACCTCCCCGAGCTCGGTGACATGCGACCGTCGGTCCGAATGGACCATATGCTGTCGCTCATGGGCGACGAAACCCCGAACGCTCTATTCTGGGCGTTATTTCGACGCCAGCTGCCGGCACGAGTCCGCCTCGCGTTGGCCGGTTCCATGACAATGGAACCCCGTGCGTTCGCGGCCGAGGCCGACAAGTACTACGCGGCTTTGGACACGCGGGCGAGTTTCGGTGCGGCCGTCGCGGCTCCCGAGCCCGAACCTCCTGCGGGTGCCCACTCCTGCTCCGAAGGGTGCCTCGTGGCGGCCGCCACGCCCCGCCCTCCACCACTGCGGAAACCACGGCCTCCGGCTTCGCCGCAAACCTGGTGCCATTTCCACTCTAGGTTCGGCCACGAGGCTCGGCAATGTCGCCCGCCATGCTCATTCGGCAGGTCGGGAAATGCTCGGGCCGGCCCTCGGTAGTGGCACTGAGCGCCGGCTGATTAAACAGCCTCCTATACATAACGGACACCTTATCCGGGTGCCATTACCTGTGTGACACGGGAGCGCAGGTGAGTGTCGTTCCCGCCGGTACGTCCGACAAGCAGTCTGTGGGCCGGGGCTCTGCGCTGCTTGCTGCCAACGGTACGCCCATTCGCACGTACGGAAAACGCTGCCTTTCTCTGCGGTTCGGAGGGCAGGTTTTCCGGTGGTCGTTCGTCACTGCCGACCTGCCTATGGCACTGCTCGGCGCGGACTTCCTCTGTGCCAATGGCCTGTTGGTCGACGTCAAGCACAGAAGGCTTGTCCAGGCTGAGACGTTCAGCTCGCTCGCGTGTGCGCTGCCCGCCTCATTGAGCAGCTCACTGAGCGGCTCATCGAGCGGCTCGCCGAGCGGCTTGCTGAGCGGTTCCATTCCGGCCAGGTTCATCTGCACGCTTCCGGCAGCGAACGAATTCACCCGCCTCCTCGCGGGTTTCCGGCCCTCACAAGGCCCACCTTCTCGGCGGGGACCGTCAAGCACGGGGTGGAACATCACATCCCCACCGCCGGGCCACCGGTCTACGCCCGGGCACGCCGCTTCGAGCCGACGAAGCTCGCGGTAGCTGAAGCGGGGTTTGCTACGCTGGAGCGTCTTGGCATCGTGCAGCGCTCCGAGAGCGCGTGGGCGTCGCGCTCCACATTGTGCCCAAGCTCAGCGGGGGATGGCGACCGTGCGGGGACTACCGCCGTCTCAACGATGCCACCACCCCCGACCGCTACCCCGTCCCCCATATTCAGGACTTTTCCGCCCGCTTGGCGAATATGTCCTTTTTCTCGAAGGTGGACCTTATACGCGGTTACCACCAGGTACCCTTCAGGCCGGAGGACATCCCGAAGACGGCTGTCATCACGCCATTCGGTCTTTTCGAATTTCTTTGGATGCCCTTCGGTTTGAAGAATGCGGCTCAGGCATTCCAGCGCCTCATGGACAGCGTCTTGCGCGACTTGGATTTTGTGTACGTATACCTGGACGACATCCTCGTCGCAAGCGCGTCCCGCGAAGGGCACCTCCAACATCCCCGCACACTCTTCGAACGTCTGGGCCAGCACGGCCTGATCGTGAACCCCGCCAAGTACCGGTTCGGTGTCGCCGAAATCGACTTTTTGGGGCACCGCGTCACCAGGTACGGGGCCGTCCCCCTACCGGCCAAGGTGGAGGCAGTGAAAGGGTTTCTGCGCCCCCGCACGATCAGGGGGCTCCAGGAGTTCCTGGGCATGGTAAGCTTTTACCACCGTTTCCTGCCCCGCATCACCCAGCTACTGCGCCCCTTGCATGAGGCCCTCCGGGGGAAGCCGGGCAAAGGTGACGTCACCTGGACCGAGCAGATGGACGCGGCGTTCGTGGGCGCGAAGCACGCCTTGGCTAACGCCACCATGCTCACGCACCCGGCGCCCGATGCACCGATCGCCCTCACCACCGACGCCTCGGACGACGCGGTGGGCGCGGTGCACGAGCAATGGGTGCGTGGAGCTTGGCAACCACTGGCGTTCTTCAGCTGGCAGCTTCGCCCGCCAGAACGCCGGTACAGTACCTTCGACCGCGAGTTGCTCGGGCTCCACCTGGCGGTCAGGCATTTCCGCCATCGGCTCGAGGGCCGTGCGTTCACGGCCTTCGTCGACCACAAGCCACTGGTGTTCGCGATGGGCAAGGTCGCCGAGCCGTGGTCGGCCCGGCAGCAGCGTCACCTCTCGGCCGTGTCCGAATACACGACGGACATCCGGCATGTCGCAGGGAAGGACAACCCGGTGGCGGATTGCCTTTCCCGGTCCGTTGCCCACGCGGTCCACCTCGGCATCGACTATGCCCGGATGGCGGCGGACCAGGCCACCGACCCCGACGTCCAGGCCTTGCGGACCGCCGTTATGGGCCTCCGCATCACCGAGGTGCCGTTCAACGGCGCGGGCACGGCCCTCTGGTGCGACGTCTCCCTCGGGCGGCCTCGCCCCATCGTGCCCGCGGGCACCGGATTTTCGACTCCATCCACGGCCTGTCCCACCCGGGCACGAGGGCCTCCCAGAGGTTGATCGCCGACAAGTTTGGCTGGCATGGCCTCCGGAAGGCCGTCTGCGGCTGGGCCAGGATGTGCCTTGCGTGCCAGCGTGCGAAGGTGCACCGACACCCCCAGGCCCCATTGGCCCCGTTTGCGGTGCCGGAACGTCGGTTTGACCACGTTCACGTGGACCTGGTGGGACCTCTGCCCCCCTCGCGGGGTTTCACCCACGTCCTGACCATGATGGACCGCACCACCCGGTGGCCTGAGGCCGTGCCTTTGGCGTCAACGACGACGGCGGACGTCGCGCAGGCGTTCATCGCCACCTGGGTCGCCCGGTTCGGCGCCCCCTCGGACATCTCGTCCGACCGCGGCCCCCAGTTCACCTCGGAGCTCTGGGGGGCAGTCGCGCGGGGGCTCGGGGTCCAGCTGCACCGCACCACGGCCTACAACCCCCAGGTTAAAGGCCTGTGCGAGCGGTTGCACCGCTCGTTGAAGGCCGTGCTCCGGGCCACCCTCCGCGACGGCGGCTGTGTCGACAGGCTCCCCTGGGTCCTGCTGGGCCTCCGGACGGCGCCCAAGGAGGACCTGCACGCATCCGCGGCAGAGTTGGTCTTTGGACAACCGCTGCGGGTGCCGGGCGAGTTCCTCCCTGACCCCACGGCACCTTGGTCGGTGCCGACGCTCCGCGCTGCAGGAGACCGCCCGGAGGTTCGCCCCGGTGCCGACGGCGCACCACGGGCACCCACCCACGCACGTCGCCCCGGAGCTTCGCACCGCGGAGTATGTCTTCGTCCGGCGCGACGCCCACCGGACACCACTGCGGCCCCCGTACGACGGGCCTTTCCGCGTGCTGGAGACCAGGGTGAAATTCTTCACCTTGGACATCGGCGGTACTCCCGACCGCGTCTCGGTGGATCGACTCAAGCCGGCCCACCTCGACGTGGACCACCCACCGTCGGTGGCTCGGCCCCCGCGTCGGGGCCGCCCCCCTGTGGGCGGACCCCCGGCACCGCCCAGCACCGCCTGCACGCCGCCCCACGGTCCGGCACCCATCCCGGGTACAGCCGGGGGCATCCCAGCTGGCATCCCTGCACCCCGGACGCCGCCGGTCGCCAGAGGGCGCTTCGGCCGGGTCATCCGTTTGCCCCGCAAACTGGCCCTCCAGGTGCGCGGGAATTCTGGGGGTGCGCGTGTGGCGGACACGAAAGCCCACTGGCGTGGTGACATCATTCCGCGCACCAAGTGGGCGGCGGCCACGCTCGAGGGGTAGGCGTGGCCTCAGGATATACACTGGGCGCGCAGCCCGGAGCGCACCAGTGCTACAGTGACCTCTTGTCAATAAAGACACTTTTGTTTAACCGCGTTGTCCGCTTCCTCCTTGGTAGCAAGTCGCGCGCGTAGCACCGCGCTTCAGTATAACAAATAAAAAAGAAAGCATTTTTTCAGGTTTCACTGCCAATGATGCACCATCTTTTACACCACCTTATTTAACACATTTAATTAGTTATCCATGCCTGTTGTTCGTGTCTTTTATTACACCTTAAAACAGTAAGTTTCTGGTTGGAATTGTAGACAGGCCGGTTTAGTGTTGTATATTTCTTTATTTATATTTTTTTGTTCTCCGGATTACTGAATATGACGTGTCAGAGTGCCGCTCCGGGGACAGGAAGTGCTTGACTGTGTGGCAGTTGCATGGTTTTGGGGCGATTCAAAGAAAGCGGATTCATTCGTTGTTTTCCAAACTGTGCATGGTAAGAGTTCATTTTTGCCTCATTGTAAATACCAAACGAGTGGAGATGCTGTTGATGTTGTGGAGGGTATGAATGATCGTTGTTCAGTGATTTATTTGTGGTTGTTCTAGCGTCGTGTTGAAATGTGGTTTCGTCATGGAGGCGTGTGGGCCAGGATGTACCAACAGCAACACTGTGTCGTGGGTGTCAGAAGTGGGATGTGAAATGGTTGTCAACTTGCTGGATATATACAGCGACACGTTGATGTTAAACCAGATCACCTATTGTCATGCATTCACCGTAATGGTGTGTAGTACGCCATGTTGCTTGCCGAATGGATCAGTCATACAAACTACATGATATTGATAGCTTATTAAGACTGTAAACCACTTGCGGTAAGATGCCACTGAGGGGTCCATTTCGTACATTGTTATACCCGATATACATTGTTGTATTTATGGAATGAAGTAACATTATACGTGAAATTGTGGGAATGCCAGACAGCCCCGTTTTTGATGAACTTGTTTTACCTCGAGAACGGCACCAAATGTTCGTAGTTAAACCGCGATCAGTAATAAAGCATCACTGTGTGTGCATCAGTGATGGGCGATGGTGAGGACGAGTTTAGGTTTGGTGTGCATTAGAGATGATAAACGCTGTACCTGTCGTGTGGTTTATACAGGTTGATATCCACTCGACAGAGATACTACGGTCATCCTGTATAGTCTGACCCTTTCTGTCCATCTTGTATAGTCTGACCCTTTCTGTCCCTCCTGTATAGTCTGACCCTTTCTGTCCATCCTGTATAGTCTGACCTTTTCTGTCCATCCTGTATAGTCTGACCCTCTCTGTCCATCCTGTATAGTCTGACCCTTTCTGTCCATCCTGTATAGTCTGACCCTTTCTGTCCATCCTGTATAGTCTGACCCTTTCTGTCCATCCTGTATAGTCTGACCCTTTCTGTCCATCCTGTGTAGTCTGACCCTTTCTGTCCATCCTGCATAGTCTGACCCTTTCTGTTCATCCTGCATAGTCTGACCTTTTCTGTCCATCCTGCATAGTCTGACCCTTTCTGTCCATCCTGCATAGTCTGACCCTCTCTGTCCATCCTGTATAGACTATAGTCTGACCCTCTCTGTCCATCCTGTATAGTCTGACCCTCTCTGTCCATCCTGTATAGTCTGACCCTCTCTGTCCATCCTGTATAGACTATAGTCTGACCCTTTCTGTCCATCCTATATAGTCTGACCCTTTCTGTCCATCTTGTATAGTCTGACCCTTTCTGTCCATCCTGTATAGTCTGACCCTTTCTGTCCATCTTGTATAGTCTGACCCTCTCTGTCCATCCTGTATAGTCTGACCCTTTCTGTCCATCCTGCATAGTCTGACCCTCTCTGTCCATCCTGTATAGTCTGACCCTTTCTGTCCATCCTGTATAGTCTGACCCTCTCTGTCCATCCTGTATAGTCTGACCCTCTCTGTCCATCCTGTGTGAATAATGTGCTGGTCGTGGCCACATCATGTAAGTTAGATGTTTATTGTTGTACCATACCATGTAAAAGTGTTATGGGAGGTCATGAGATTGTTTTTATAAATTGTTTCATTGATTATAATTACTCTCCTGAGATGATTATGATCTGTCATTGTGTAACTTTCAGATATCCTTGATGTAAGCTGGTTAGCCATCGTTTTTCCCATTGGATTTACTTTGCCATTGGTAGAACTCCTCAATAAAGCGTTCTTCTGGCCGATGGATGCTGTGCCTACTTGTATATGCGAGTCCTGAAAGACTTCAGAATGATTTTCAATTTTGTTTGACTGCCAGACAGGAAAACAGACTGAAGTAATTGCTTTATTCCACAATGCACATTCGGGAAGAGATGCCCTACAATTTGTCACATTCAGAACCAAAGTATTGCTGAACTGCAGGTTCCTGTTCTGATTCATGTTGCGATTCATGTTCTTCAGTGTTCAAAATGTATAATTCAATTGAAATTAAGTAGTTCCTCAATCGTAGACTGACACCTGTTAGACACACAGAGTCAACCAATTGCGTAACCGCACTTTGTGCTATGCACATGGAGTAATAACTCTTCCAAAGAAATGTATGTTTAAGAAAGTCACATTGGAATGAAGGCTCAAAGATAAAGATGAAAGACAGTGGGTTGATTGCAAGAGCCAACTAGAACGCCACTCAGTAGAGCGCATACTCCCGCCGTGGGTCAGGTTGGAATAGTACGATTTCACAAAAGTTTGAGGGAGTATTTCAGTGACAACACAAAACAAGACAAGACAACACAAGACAGATACTGCACAGATATATATTTAGAACATATAGAAGATAATGTAAAAAAACAAGGCAATTTCACTTACATTTTCGGATTCAGCGTTCGATTCTATATAAGTGAGTGTATTTTGAGGCATGCGTGACTTCAAATAAAATTGTAAGCCAGGAAAACGTTCGTTTCATTCCTTAGGGATACAACATGTAAAACTGGCCCAAACGTCAAAACAAAACTCGCTCATTTTAAGTCTTACAAGCTAATGCGACCACTCATTCTTCTGGGAAGAATCCCGTGCACATGCTTGTCACACTTATAACGCATCGAAGTCTTTATAAGTTCATCAAATACTGACACCGCGATTGACATTCGCTGAGGTAAATGTTGATATCTCTTCTGAGGTTAAAAAAAACAATTTTAAAGCATTATACTTATCAAACGATACATTTTATGAAACGGGGAAACCGAATACACACTTTGGTTGCTTTAAAATGACAGAATATGTCTTTATTAGAAAGAAAAAAAAACCTGGAAGACGACGCTGCTCACAAAATTCACCGCTTTAACGCATAACCACGAGTTTAAACTACATTTACAACAAATATGAAAACTATTTTCATATCACAATGTTAAATATAGAATATATAGAAGATAATGTTAAAAAAAAAAGAGCCCTATCTTCCAATGGTGAACAATCCTTCAAAAAATTCCTGGATCCGGAATAATATCCTGAGCTTCACCAAAAACTAATCAATTCTTCCTTATCCCAAGGGCAATCATCCCAACAACTTTCATCCAAATCCGTTCAGAACTTTTCAGATATCTTGTTCACAAACACACGAACACACACACACATGGACACGATCGAATGCATTAATCCCTGGCGGGAGTAATAATATGACTTAATGGAGGACTGGGATCACAGCAGAATGGTTGATAGAAAGTGCATGGACGACGTCATTTCAAAACAATGGCATATTAAAGTAATGAGCCATAAAACTTGTCAATGTTAAAAGCTTTACATCTGACAATCAGCCAAAACTCGCCTTGGGTTGAAAGTGATGCGAGAACAGGCTTTACATGATTGATATTTAATATGCAAAGTTTCATGACGGCCTGGAGGTTGGAAGACTGGGCCTTATGTAATTTGAGCAGCTGTTGATGAACAGACTTATCGAGATGTACCATGAACCTTGCTTGCCCTGGAAACATCCTAAAATAAGCCATAGCAGAAGAAGTAAGGCATTCACTAAATTATTCTCTTGGTGGCTTTGCTTGGCCTGATGTAGAAAAGGGACATCGTCAATATGGATGCCAGCAACACTTCAAAATTAATTTCCTGCTTGCATCTGGAGAAGCCTAGTGTCTTTCGTCATATTTTTAATATTCACATTAGAGCTCCAAGCCAAACAATCTGAGTTCATATCCATCGCTGAGATCTGCCAAACACAATCGCTGAGAAGCCACACACACACACACACACAAACACACACACACACACACACACACACACACACACACACACACACACACACACACACACACCTTTGAGATTTGCACATATTGATCATTAAAGGTTAACAGTGTTTCCCTAACTTTATCCCCCCACGAACCCCCTGTGGATGTCAGAGGTGTCCACGAACCCCCAACTTTTCGAGACACGATCTGAGTTATTATTATACTATAATATGCATAACAGTGTTTCGTAAAAGATCAAGTTCATAGTGTAATATTGTAATGAAAAAAAAACAAGAGATGAACAAATATTTATTCGGAAACTTCAAGATCAGATCACGAATTGTATCACGCATCGATCACCCATCACACACGATGAGACGGATGCTCCTGTTTTTCCTCCACGAGGCGTTTGATCCTCGGAGCTGTCTTGGAGAGGGCCACCCTCATGTCGGGGCCGACGTCAAGGCGTGCCCGCAGCTTTGTTTTCATGACGACCAACGCGGAGAACCCGGCTTCGCAGAGGTAGGTCGTGACGAAAGGCAGTGTCATTCGGAGCGCTTTCACCGCTGGATTGGGGAAGGCCTCGTAGTTGCTTGCCCAAAACTCCGAGGGACTGGCGACGGTGGAGAACTGCATCTTCAGGCGGCCAGAGGCCTTCAGCTCGATCAGATCATCCTTGAGCTCGTTGTCATCGTCGATGTCGTCAATTAGAATCGTGAAAGGATCCTGTATCCACGGATCGACCGACAGATTCGGAAAGTATCCATCAAAACTGTCAGACAGACTTCAGATGACCCTTGATGTCGACGACAAGCGTGGAGCAGAAATCATTCTGAGCGTCGTCATCCGCGAGGATTTGAGCGAGCTCCGGGAAGTTGACGAATGACCGCTTCTCCACGCGGTTGCTCCAAAGCCGCAGCTTTTCTCGAAGCGAGTTGATCCGTTCCGCTGCTTCGACGATCGTGAGGCTGCTCCCTTGAAGTGATATGTTGAGAGCGTTAAGGTGCCCGAAAATGTCGCTGATGTACACAAGCCTCGCGACGAAGACAGGGTCGCCGAAGTAGTCCGCCAAGTCGTTGCCTTTCTCACGCAGGAAAATTTCAATCTCCTGACGCAGCTGGAGGACGCGGTTCAGGATTTGGCCCCGGGATAGCCAACGCACCTCGGTGTAGTACAGAAGATGAGTGTATGCAGCACCGATATCTTCACAGAAGACCTGGAAGAGGCGGTGGTTGAGAGCCCGAGCGCGGATGAAGTTCACTGCTGTGACAACGATAGCCATTACATCACCGAGCTCCTTGGGGAGCATCTTGGTCGCAAGGGCGTGGCGATGGAGCACACAGTGTGTCACGATGACGTCGGGGCACTTGTCTTTCACCAGCGCAACGAACCCGGATCGCTTTCCCATCATCGCCGGGGCCCCATCCGTACACAACGATCCTAGCTTCGTCCACTCGATGCCGTTTTCTTCCATGAAATGATTCATGATATTCATAATGTCCACCGATTTGGTTGTTGTTTTGAGAGGAGAACAGAACAGGAACTCTTTCTTCACAGCAAATCCCACCAAGTAGCGTGCAAAAACCAGCAATTGACTGCAGCTCGCTACATCGGTGGATTCGTCGAGTTGCAAGCTCAAACGGCAGCGCGATTCCCGGAGTTCTTGTGTGACCTGAGCCACAATATCCTTTGACATGTCTTCAATTCTGCGCTTGATGGTGTTGTTGCACAGGGGAACACTCTTGAGTTTCTTGGCCTCCTCGGGTCCGCAAACCAAGTTCGCCATCACCACGGCGCAGGGCTTTACAAGCGTTTCGCCAATCGTATGAGCCTTTTTGTCTTTTGCAATGAGGAGCGCTACTCCGTAGGAGGCTTCAAGGATAGGCTTCGTCGACGGTTGGAACCCGTGCCGAGTCAAGCTACCCTTCGCCATGAAGCGAGCTTTCTTGCTTTGGAACACGTCTTCAGAGTCATTCTGATGAGTCGGATGGGTGCTGGCGAGGTGGGCTTTTAGCTTCGATGGCTTCATCGACGCCTCCGCCAGCACTTTGTAACACAGAACGCATTGCGGACGTTCAGTCCCATCCTTCTCCACAAACTTCATGAACCCCCACTTGATGTACGAATCATCGTATTTGCGCTTCTTAGACATTGCGGTCTGAATTGCGGATTGCGGTCTGAATCTGTGATTGCGAATTGCGAATTGCGGATTTGCGAATTGCGGATTGCGGTCTGAATCTGTGAAAAATGTTGATGTTGATATAAATTATATGATATATCAGATTTTATTTCAACAAAAAGTACTCTAGTTTTGACTTTCAGAAACGTCTCACGAACCCCCTGGGATGGACTCACGCACCCCCTGGGGGTTCATGCACCCCAGTTAGGGAACCCCTGCCCTAAACTCTCCAGAACTCCACCCACCCTTCAGCGTCCTCAAATGTATTTTTGACTCGAATGTCTCAAGAAACTCGAATGTCTCAAGAAACTAGTTAGTACACGAGCAACACGTAGGCCACCTGTAGTATTAGTTATGTCATAGTATGTGTAAGTATAGGCCATTTCCCCTAGTAATATCTGCGTTGTGTAAAGACATGAGTTTAGGTCCTGTTCATTTTGCGTTCACCCTCCAATTCCACCTCAATGGGCATAATTGATCCCGCGCCCCATTTGGCTGACCCACTCAGTTTGTTACACTTTGACTGCCTGCTGAGTTGTTACGCTTTGGCTGCCCGCAGCATTTGCTGCCCTTTGCTCACTCACTAGCCGAGTAACACGAGGTAGGCCTGAGAAGGAGGAGGGTGGCGTCAAGGCGGAGCGTCAGAGGCGATGACGGTAAGAGCCACCAGCCAACCAGGGCTCTAACGGCAAGGCATGAGTGGGCGTGGAGAGGCGCGTCTGGTGAGTTCTAGAAGGTTCGCGGGGCGTACCTATATGTCACTGAAAAAGCCCTTGAACAGGACTTACCAGCAGAACTAAAAGGACTTATGAAGAGGACTGCACGGGACACTCGCAGAGAAAGGACTGATCGAGAGGACTCGCAGAGAAGGACTTGCCAGGACTAGCGCTGGAGGACTTGTTGGGAGAGGGCTTGATCGAGAGGACTCACTCGCAAGTGGAGAGAGAGAAAGAACTTGACTCGCATCACTCGTTTTGAGGCATTGAACTGTAACTCGCCATCGTATAACGTACGCGACAGAGGAGAGGAAGAAGAGGCGTTGAGTACACGGCTGCAGCCAGACGCACCAGTGGCGAATAGCGCCTACCTCAGCCACGCGAGTAAACGCAGTAATAGCCGCCAGTGATAACCGCTAACCGCCGAAGTCTGCTCCCTACCAAATCACCCCGTATTAACCCTTGTGCGCCAAATGACACGCGGAGAGCTCCTGCCTTCTCTACTTACCATCTGCACGGGACGAGCCGGAGACCGGAGGGAGCTGCACCGGAGGGAGCTGCACTGGAGGGAGCTGCACCGGAGCCATCCTTGGACGCGGACCATCATCCTGCAGCTGCAAACCACGTGTGAGTGTGTGTGTGAAGGGCCCGTTTGTCCTGGGTATTAAGTTAAGACTGTTTTAAGGCTGCACCGTGTCACCTTTTTCTCTGAACCATTGTGAATAGTGTAAATAAATCTTGTTATTCCTTTCTTCCCAATTCGACCGCTTTTGTGATTTATCCATTGACTAAGCGTGGTACGAATAAGGTCGCTGGAACCGGGTTCACCATATAAACGGCACGGATCGCGTGTACGCACCGCTCGGCGTGTCAACATGCGTGGTTCGTGCGGGGCTTATTTCCTCGTTTCAGGGCAGCGCGAGTAATTAGGTAATAGCGATTCCAGTCCTAATACCCTATTTCCTGCTGTCCGGGAAGGACGTCATAGGTCCCGGGTCCTGTCGGCCAGTCAAACACGAGGGGACTAATCCCCCCTTGGTAAGGGGAGAAGGCCGGCGTCGAGATCCGCAACAATATATATATATATATATATATATATATACATATACATATATATTGTTACGGAACCCAACGTCGGCCTCGGTTCCCGTTATCGAGGGGGGATTAGTCCCCTCGTTTATGACTGGCCGACGTGGTCCTGGGGGTATGACGTCACGCCCTGTCAGCGCTGGGTAGGGTATTAGGCCCAACCATCCTATGACCTAAATACCAGCACCTACCGGTACGCAAGGAAATACTCCCCCGCCCACGGTCGCAGCGTAATGGACTAGTTGCGCCGAGCGAAGCAAACTGCACCGTGAGCCGGTTACCAAGACTGACCCGATTGATCTTCGTCGGCCGAATCGCACCACGGGCCCTCAAGGAGGAAACCTGTAAAGCGACCGAATGCGAAGGAAAGAGGACAAAGTAGGAAGAACAGGATTTATTACTATTAATTACTATTTACACAACGAAAGAAACCAAGGAGAAGGAAGAATAACGAAAGTAATTTACAGGAGAAGAAGACACAGTGCAACACTAGCTTACCTATTACACTCTTTATTAATACCCCAGGACAATGTGAAAGACAGACGAACGATCACACTTACACGGGGAATGCAGGCAGGAATGAATGGCTGGAGGTGGATGGCTTGGAGAGGAAAGGAAGGTCCAGCGGGGACTGGGCACGGTCGGGCCGGAAGGCACCGCCGTCAAAAAGCCGAGCTGCGGTCGTGCGAACTCCCGCGGGTCCAAACTGCGCGGGCGAAGTTCCTTTTGCGCACCGCTGCGTCGCGCGCTCCTCGAGTTGCCTCGGTCCTCTCTCTCTCTCGGCCGCCGTGGGGACGTTGCGTGCTTTCCCAGGACTCTGCCGTATCATCTGAGGTGGGGGCGTCTCCCGCGGGTTATATAAGCCCCACCCTTGAACCATCGCGAACCTCCCAGATCGTTCTCTCTCCACCCTCTCAAGCCAAACCCCTTCGTGCTGGATTGGTTGAGCGGGGCCGACTCACTCCTCCTTCCTATGACGAGGTGCGGAGACATGCCTTTCTTCTCCGAACCGACCGCGTGCTCAATGGAGTCCATTTGCGGCGAAAACCATCCAAACCTGACACTTTGAAGATGGGACCTAATCTTATTTAATTCGGTGCAATGGAGTCGACTATTGGGAAACACAGCCTTAAACTACATAGAATAAGGGAATAACTATTTAAAAGGATATATGGTGCCCTGCGTGTATGTTGATGGAATTAACTAAGAGGACGACCTTCAACCTTTCTTTACATTACGAAGGGTGACATTTACACACAACCAACCATAATTCTCAAATTCGTTACACTGCACCCTCCTTCCTTCAGGCCCGTGCTCGGGCCTATAAAACTTTACTTTTAGTGTGACACGTAGGTGTAGTTCCCTCTACAATTAACCTGACCCTGAGTGCGACAATTTAAAAACACAAATAAATATGTCCCGCTACTCCATTGCACCCTATCTAACAGTTTCGCACCCATAGCTAACCGAATTGCGGAATGGTTTTCAAACTATACATTTACGGTGGGGAGCATTATTTACAGTGACGTCATTCCTTATTTACAACGCAACCCAGGACCTGTGATTTTTTTCTTTTCAGGGAAACAAAAAAAAGAAATTCCTATTGGGAGGGAGGAGACAGCACGCATTGCATCGACGCACCAGTACCATGAGCACCAAAAGCACCAAACGCACCAACCAGTGCACAGTCATTACAGTTTGTAATAAACACAAAAAAACAACTGGTGGTGGTCTTCCTCTTCTCTGCTGGGCCGATGTTCTTCCCGATGTTTTCTCTCTTCATGCGGCCTATTTGAACTATAACAAGCACAGAGTGTCCATTTTTTATTTAGGGCCACAGGGGCCAACTAAGGATGGTCCACCTGTTGGGCATAGGTGCCACCTACCAAGGTCCGCCAGCAAGATTACCTGGCCACTATGGCCGGTCCCCAGCTGAGGTGCCCTGCCCCAGAACCTGGGGTCCATCAAGTGGTACTTGGCCGCAGAACAGCGGTCCATAAAGTGGTACATCAATGCAATGCATGCTGGTTGCGAGAGTCCTGGCACACAAGGCGACTCCCGCACGCTCCCCTCGACGCCCAGTGGCGCACAGTCCTCTGGTGGGAGACAAGGGGGGGGGGGGGGGAAGAAGACAGGTGAGCGAGGGGTAGGGTCACAAGGGTACACATCAAACAAGGTAATGCAGGACGAGGTGCGTACGGAGAGCGAAGTGAGAAATGCTCGTCCCTACCGTACGCCCCCCACATGTGACCTACACTACCCCCCCCTTGCCCCTCCCCATATTTACAAAAACCTACACATTTACAAATTCGTCACTACTGTCACGTCTCCCCCATATTTCCCTTAATACCAAATTCGTCCCCACAATCCCTCTAAGCAAAATTTGCCATCGCCCAATTCATCATCAATCCTCATAAGGAGGGAGAGATAGAACAACAAAGCACAATGTCACACCCACGTCATGATGCATCTCACAATCCAAAACATTTGCACAAAAAAATAATAAAAACATGGCATGGTGCGGAGTTTTGTCACCTCAGGTGAGTGGATGTAGATGGTGCGAGGAGATCTCAATCCTAACTACCTTCTAAATGACTTTAATACACTTTACACTACCCGGGGTCTTTCCCTGCCAAACCATTGGCCAACTTACTCTATGGGTTCTAAAAACCAATTCCCATTGACCAAACTGTGGTGCTTCATCAATTTGGGGGTCTCACTCCCCCGATTCAACTCCCTGTGGCTTCGCACAATTTCTGGGCTGGGTTGTGCAGCTCTCCCAGCAGGTCTACCCACCTGCACACCTCCACCACTGTAGTTGCCTCCGAGCTTACCTGCTCCTCACCCTAACCTATCTAGCTGGGGAAGGCCCGCTGGCGCTCTCCCCACTCGGTGCCCTCTGGCACTGGGCTACCCGGGTCCGTCCTCCGGATCCTCGGGCCCCATCCACAACTCTACCGGCTCCCAGAGCCCACCTGCAGCCTCACCTGGCCGACATCCTCACAGTGGTGGTGCCCATTCAACTGCACGCACTAACAGGCCACACGCCCAGCCATTTCCACGTCACTAATGCACCCATCCAAACACCATTCTTCCACCACGCACCACAGATGTCAATATCCAACCACGATTTACCTGTACCCTCTACCTAACGCTTAAACTACCCTCCCCGGGTATTCGTGATAGGGGTCCACTCTTCCCCCATTTACACCTTCGCACCATCCACTCCACTCCACAGTTTCCACCATACTCACTCCATAACATCCATTCCATACTCCATATATTCCACACTCCATGTATTCCACACAACCATTCTCCATACACCTGTAGTTGCACACCTGTGCAATCACTCCTGCTGGTGCTTCTTGCACCCTCCTTCCTCCCTGGACCATTTGGTGAACACAACACACAATCACCACTACTCACTCATACACTGCTCCATACACTTCCACGCTCAATACAATTCACAATCGCCTTCTCACAATACACTTCTGAATACACAGAACCTTTTTTTACACACACACACGGCATCATCTGACCTACCTGTTGCCCTGCTAAAACTCGCGCCTCCCCGTCGCCCCTTACATTATTGCGCTCCCTCGTCATTATCATCCAACTACCCTCTCTATGTCCCCACTACCTGTTCAAAGTCGCTACTTAACCTTACCGTTACCTATGGTCATCTTCTCTAGATCCCTATCATTATCCTAACCCTCCCGGGCTAGTTTTCACTGCCAAACCCCATAACTAGTGCTCCTTTGCCCCCGCTGTGAGGGATGGCAGAGTTGCCACCCCACAACATTGGGCATCTCTCACTACCAATTTGGCCCATCCAATTTCAATCAATCAAAAATTTTCCAATCACTCTTCCAATCATCAATCTGCCAATCCTTTGCCAATCAAATTTTGCTTTTCAATTTCGGGTCCAAAACACTCATCATCACACGTCTACTCACTTGAGCCTCTCGGTGCGCCAATTCATTTCCAAAGCTCGGCTTCGCAAAGCCGAGCAATGAATGCGTTGTTTGGTGCCGGCGGTTGGATCTGTCTGGCATTCGGTGCAGGGAAGGAGGTTTACTCGGGCCGAGATCCCACGCACCATCTCGGCACGGAGCCGTCCAATGGCCCGATCTCGCCCTGCCGGAACGGCTCAACAAATAGGGGTCGCCATGACGACCCTATCGGCCCGCCCGCTCCGCTTAGTGGAGCACGGACGCGGCCGTTCAGAGCGAGGCCCGGCGTGGATCGTGTACGGTGGTTCTTTCCAAACCACCGTGGTTACGATCCCCCCTGGTTCCCGCGGCACACAACGCCCGGCACGAACCGAGGGCCCGCTTCGGCTAAACGTCGATCTAACCGCTAACCCGGTTAGCGTCGATGCTCCACTTGCATGCTCACACCCCGCGTTCCGTTCCTTGCTCATACATCCAGCCGTTCCCATGCTCCTCGTCATTGCACCTTCTCTTACACACCCAGGTACACTCATTCCGCTCACAGACTTTGTCACACACCTGACCACCGCACACCTTTGCACACACTCGCCGTTCGCACACCTCACCAACACACCTTTGTGCCCCCTCCTTGGTCACATCCTCTGTGACGACCACAGGTGTGCTCCTCCGCACACCCAACCACGTGCCTCACTACTAACTCCAGTGTGCATTCCCATACGCGCTCTACCATTCCAGGTGTGCATCCTTCCATTCCAGGTGTGCATCCTCTTTCACCTGCCACAACCAACTCACGCTCCGTGTCACTCTCACTACTTTCATCACCACACTCGGTCGCGCATTCACCCTTACTCTTGACCGCACACTCTATCATGCACCCCTCCGTTACACACCTTTTTCCCGCATCCTCTTGCGCACACTCTCCCGTTACACCCTCCGTAACACTCACCACAGGTGTGCATTCTCTCGTTACATTCCTTGTAACACTCCCCACTACGCGCTTCCATGTGCTCCCCCGCACACGCGCTACGACCAACTCACTCGACAGCACTCGCTCCTCGGCGCGCACCTTTTCCTCACACACCCCATAGTCGGACCTCCTCACACACCTCCTCCTTCGCACTCTGTACCTGTCGCACACTTCACCAGCGGCCTCTCACGAACACCCGGGTCCAAACCAACCCCCAAGCCGACAATCTCCCCTCACACCATATACATTCCCGAGTATATCGCCACTCACCTTGGCACCTCGTCTCCGTGCCTCCTTCGCCACCTGCAAACTCTTTATTTGGTTAGCAAGCACACCATCACGATATGAGCACCGACCTTGCACATATTCCATCACTTCCTCCTTTATCTCTTTCTTAGTTTCCCTCCGTCTCTTCTTAATTTCACTCACCCCTCTTTCACATCCTCTAACTTTTGCTTCACCTCTTTTATTTCCCGGTGCGTCTCCTCAATTTCGTCCTCTAAGGCCACCTTGACCGTTTCTATATGCGTTCTTACCTCCCGGTCCTTCGTCTCTATTGCCTCCGTCACCTCGTCCAACCTCGTTGTCAGTCCCTCACGTACCATCTGACATTCCCTCTTTGTCGCTATGAGTTCATTTTTGAGTTATTTTTGTGTCGCCTTCAACCCCTCGATCACAGCCGTATTATTTTGTACCTGATCCTTCAACTCCCTTTGTCCCACTGTCAGCTGTCCCACCCCCTGCGTCAACTCCTCTATGCCACCTTGTAACTTTGCCGTCCCATTTCTCACCTCTTTCTCCATACACTTCTCACCTAGCTTTACCTCCTCGCGTACCCCCGAGACCCCCTCGCGTACCCCCGAGACCTCCTCGCTTACACCTCGTCTTATTTCCTCCCCCATCTCCTCCATTTCTTTAGTAGATGCCGCCTTCATCTGTCCCAATTCCTTCCTCTGAGCATCCAATTTAGTGTCTAACCCGATTTTCACCTCCTCTATCTGGTTCCCCATCTGTTTGATTTCCCGGGCGGATTGCTCCCCTATTTCCCGCAATTTGCCTTCCATCTTATCTTCTAGCCCCGTTAACCTATCCTTTACCTCTTTTATCCCGTTGTCTAACCCCTCAAATTTATTGTCTAAACCCTCACATTTGTTTCCCATATTGTTTAACCCGTCTCTTAATTGCTCACTAGTACCCCTCGCTTCGTCCCTCCTTTCCCCCATTTGGCTCCCCATTCTGTTTTCCATCCGTTTGAAATTATCGTCTGTTTTTACCATAAAGGCCATCATCTGTTTCATAAACAGGTCCAAATTCATTGGCATCTCGGGCTCAGCTGCCGCAACCACGTGCGAGGCGCCATTTTGTGCGCCTGATCCCCCCGCAACCACATTGCCATTGCTCTTCTCTTCCCTCTCCCCCATATACATTTCCCCGAGGTACTGGGTCGATTCTACCCCCCCTTCTAACTCCCCAACCAGCATCCCGTCGCCTTGATTGTCCATGGCGCGAGTTTTAAATTTGAGATTTTAAAATAAAATAAAATTTTGGCCTTCCTATGACGTTCGGGTTCGAACCTCGCTCCTGACACCAATTGTTACGGAACCCAACGTTGGCCTCGGTTCCCGTTATCGAGGGTGGATTAGTCCCCTCGTTTATGACTGGCCAACGTGGTCCCGGGGGTATGACGTCACGCCCGGTCAGCGCTGGGTAGGGTATTAGGCCCAACCGTCCTATGACCTAAATACCAGCACCTACCGGTACGCAAGGAAATACTCCCCCGCCCACGGTCGCAGCGTAATGGACTAGTTGCGCCGAGCGAAGCGAACTGCACCGTGAGCCGGTTACCAAGACTGACCCGATTGATCTTCGTCGGCCGAATCGCGCCACGGGCCCTCAATGGGGAAACCTCTAAAGCGACCGAATGCGAAGGAAAGAGGACAAAGTAGGAAGAACAGGATTTATTACTATTAATTAGTATTTACACAACGAAAGAAACCAAGGAGAAGGAAGATTAACGAAAGTAATTTATAGGAGAAGAAGACACAGTGCAACACAAGCTTACCTATTACACTCTTAATTAATACCCCAGGACAACGTGAGACAGACGAACGATCACACTTACACGGGGAATGCAGGCAGGAATGAATGGCTGGAGGTGGATGGCTTGGAGAGGAAAGGAAGGTCCAGAGAGGGGGGGGGGGGGGGGGGAGGAAAGGAAGGTCCAGCGGGACCTGGGCACTGTCGGGCCGGAAGGCACCGCCGCCAAAAAGCCGAGCTGCGGTCGTGCGAACTCCCGCGGGTCCAAACTGCGTGGGCGAAGTTCCTTTTGCGCACCGCTGCGTCGCGCGCTCCTCGAGTTGCCTCGGTCCTCTCTCTCTCTCGGCCGCCATGGGGACGTTGCGTGCTTTCCCAGGACTCCTCTGCCGTATCTCATCTGAGGTGGGGGCATCTCCCGCAGGTTATATAAGCCCCACCCTTGAACCTTCGCGAACCTCCCAGATCGTTCTCTCTCCGCCCTCTCAAGCCAAACCCCTTCGTGCTGGATTGGTTGAGTGGGGCCGACTCACTCCTCCTTCCTATGACGAGGTGCGGAGACGCGCCTTTCTTCTCCGAACCGACCGCGTGCTCAATGGAGTCCATTTGCGGCGAAAACCATCCAAACCTGACACTTTGAAGATGGGACCTAGTCTTATTTAATTTGGTGCAATGGAGAGTCGACTATTGGGAAACACAGCCTTAAACTACAAAGAATAAGGGAATAACTATTTAAAAGGATATATGGTGCCCTGCGTGTGTTTATGGAATTAACTAAGAGGACGACCTTCGACCTTTCTTTACATTACGAAGGGTGACATTTACACACAACCAACCATAATTCTCAAAGTCGTTACAATATATATATATATATATATATATATATATATATATATATATATATATATATATATATATATATATATATATATATTGTTGCGGATCTCACCGTCGGCCCTTTTTTCCCTTACCAAGGGGGAATTAATCCCCTTGACTGTGACTGACCGACGTGAGTCCTGAAGCTGCCCAGCTCCCTCCAGAGAGGCAGGTGAGCAACCTCGTTCGAGACCGCGGACAAGATGTTAATTTGCTGAGCGGATTAGCAGCCGCGGCTCGAACCATTAACAGAACTAGACCCGATTCTTATGCGTTGGCCAAATCGTGCCACAGGTATTCAATGTGGAAAAGACAAGGACGAACGGACGAGGAAGAAGAAGAAGGCAAAAGTAGGAAATAACAGGATTTATTACTACTAATTATGTACAAATCAAAAGAAACCAAGGAGGAGGAAAGATACAAAAATAAAGACAGAAGGAGTAAGAAGACACAGTGCAATACTACTTAACTATACAAGCTTACTTAAACCCCAGGACAACATAAAGGACAGACGACAATCAGACTTACACGGGGAATGAAGCAGGAATGAATGGCAGGAGGTGGATGGCTGGACGGACGAGGAGGTGGGATCACAGGGCGGGAAGGATGCGGGTCCGGTTGGTGTGATCGCGCGGCTCGAGGTGAGCAGCCGCCGACCCTCCTCAATCGTATCCGCACGGCGGCGTTACTTCCTAGCCGCGGCCGAAACCGCTGTCAGAGCTCAAAGCTGCGGTGGTCTCAAAGCTGCGGTGGTCTCAAAGCTGCGGTGGTCTCAAAGCTCATGTGTGTTCCATCTGCCGCACCTCTCTGAAAAGGCTTGCGCGGGCGCTTTTATAACGCGCTTCCAGATCAATGCGCGCCATGCCCATGATGGTCTCTTATCAGCCCTGGTTGGCTGGTGGGGGCTCGCTGGCTCCACCTTTTGATGACGATGGGCGGGCAACGCCCTTGATATAGCTCCTCCCCCTTCTTCTCCGAGGCTTGACCACGCCGTAATGGCGGCAAATGCAGTTGGAAATGGAGGCTTTGAGGGAATTTGAAAGAAAGAGGATCTATCTTATTTCAATTCGGTGCAATGCAGAGTCAACTAATGGGAAGCAGAGCCTTATACTAACATAGAATAAGAAATAACTATTTAGAAGGGTATATGATTTTCTACGTGCATGCGATGGATTAACTAAGGGGGACGACCTTTGACCTTTACACACAAAACAGAGGTATTTACAAGGAATCATTACACTACTTACAGAGGGTGATATTTACAAAAAAACACAGGATTCTCAAATCCGCAACACTGCACCCTCATCCGCCAGCCATGTCCCAGGCCTATAAAACTTTAACTTAGTGTGGCACGTAGGTGTAGTTCCCTCTACAATTAACCTGACCCTGAGTGTGACAGTTTTAAAACACAAATAAGTATGTCCCCCTGCTGCATTGCACCCTACCTAACAGATTCACGCCCACAGGATAACCGAATTGCGGAATGGTTTTCAAACGAAACGTGAACGGTGGGGAGCATTATTTACAAGTCACGCTCATTGTATTTACACTGCAACCCAGGACCTGCGATTTCCTTTGGGGGAAACAAAAAGAAAATCCTGTGGGAGGGGAGGAGACAGCATACACTGCATCGACGCACCAGCATCAATAAAGAGCACCAAAACACCAAAGCACCATAAAGCACCAGAGTGCACAGACACCACAGTTCAAAAAAAGAAAAAAGAAAAAAAAACTGATGGTGGTTTTCCTCTTCGGCTCCCTCTGCTGGCCGTTGTTCTTCCTGATGTTGTCTTTCTTGTTCTTCTTGCTGGTGGCCTATTTGGACATAATAAAAATACACAACCGTGTCCACTTTTATTTATGGCCCACAGGGGGCCAACTATGGGTGGTTCACCTGTATGGCATAGGTGCCACGTTACCGAGGTCCGCAAGCAAGATCTTCCTCTGGCTAACCTGGCCGGTTCCAGCAGAGGGGCCATGCCCCAACCCGTGGGGTCCATAAGTGGTGCTTGGCCACAGACTGTGGTCCATAAGTGGTGCGTGGATGCAGGCAGCTGGTTGCGGGGGTTCGAGCACACAATGGCGGACTCCCGCACCCTCCCCTCAGTGCCCAGAGAGCACGATCCATGGGTCGGGGAAGGAAGACAGAGAAGACAGGTGAGTGAGGGGTAAGGGTGCAAGGGTACACATCAAACGAGGCAATGCAAGGTGAGGTGCGCACGGAGAGCGAGGTGAGAAAGCTCGTCCCTACCGTACGCCACCCCCCCTTGTCACCTACTCCACCCTTGCCCTTACCCATATTTACAACAATCTACACATTACACTACAATTTACAAATCCGTCGCTACCGTGTCGTCCTCTCCATATTTCCCCTAATACCAAATTCGTCACAATCCCATTAATCCAAAATTTGCCATCATCCAATTCATCATCAATCCCTCTTAAGGAGGAAGAGATGGTACATCAGCACAATGTCACACCCACGTCATGATGCGTCTCACAATCCAAAACATTTGCACAGAAAAAACAATAACATGGCATGGTGTGGAGTTGCGTCACCTCAGGTGAGTGGATGTAGATGGTGCGAGGAGATTCTTAATCCTAACTATCCTCGAAATGACATTAACAAATGGACAATTAACCCTTAGATGCAGTCGTAAAATAAAGTTTTTCATCCAGAAGTGGGTAATTCGTGACCCTGAGTTGTCAGGCTTTTATTGTTGCAAAAAAGAAATATCAAAAGTAAATGTAATTATCTTTTTATATTCTTTGAGGTGTATTCTTTGAATATTTAACAAATTAAAAAAAAAAAAAATTCTCCACCCTTCATTGCTTCCTGGGTCTTTTAGACCCGGCCTGATTTTTGTTTCCCTATAAATTTGTTATAAATGTACATGTAATCATGATATATATATATATATATATATATATATATATATATATAGATGAGTGTCTTTGCGGCATGGCTCTCAGGCTTCATCAGAGGGAATGGTTTTGTGGATGGTTCTGTGCAGAAGGCAGGAATACCAGGATCACCAGGATGAATTGAACACTCGGCAATGGTCTGGCAAGTGTTACAGGAGGCAAAGAGGCAAAGGAAGGATGTGGCAGTGGTATGGCTGGATTTGGAGAATGCAATGGGTCAGTGCCGCATGCCTTGATCAGGTATGCCATGGATTTCTTTTGGGTGCCACGGAGATTTAGGGATTTTTTGATGGCATATTATGATCAGTTTTGGGATGCTGTTTGCGACACAGTCCTATGTAACAGAGTGGCAGAAGTTGGAAGTGGGGATCCCGATGGGATGTACCATCTCCCCGATTTTGTTTGTGCTGGTTACGGAGTTGTTGATACGTGAACATGGGAAAGAAGTGAGTGGACATGGGAAAGAAGTGGAGCTAGCCCCTGGTCAGAGGTTGCCAGCAATGTTTGCTTTCATGGATGACCTGACAGTTGTCCAACAGTCCGCTGATGCAGCACAATCCTGTCTCTGAGCTCTGCAGGCAGTTCCTTCGACCTCATTGCTTGGTTTTTGCTCTGATATGCATTGTCAGCTAGGAGACCTTATATGGACAGGTGTGTGCCTTTCCAAATCGTGTCCAACCAATTGAATTTACCACGGGTGGACTCCAATCAAGGTGTATAAACATCTCAAAGACGATCAAGAGAAATGGGAGGCACCTGAGCTAAATTTCAAGTGTCATAGCAAAGGGTATGAATACTTATGTCAATGTGATATTTCAGTTTTTTTTATTTAAATAAATTTGCAAAACTTTCTCAAATCCTGTTTTCTCTTTGTCATTATGGGGGTATTGAGTGTAGATTGATGAGGGAAAAAAATGAATTTAAACGATTTCAGCATAAGGCTGCAACAGAACAATGTGAAAAAAGTGAAGGGGTCTGAATACTTTCTGAATGCACTGTATAGTACATTCATTCAGTAGTGCGTTGAGTTTGATTTATTTTTTGTAATACCTTCAATCTTTTATAAATCTCACTGATTTCCATGTTTTTATTTTTTTCCTCCCTCTCTCTTTTCTCCCTTTCCTCCCTCTCTCTTTTCTCCCTTTCCTTCCTCTCTTTTGTCCCTCTCCTCCCTCTCTCTTTCCTCCCTTTCCTCCCTCTCTTCCTTCACCCTTGCCACATTTTCTTCTTCAACTCCTTCCTCATCCCTTACTACCCTTAAACATCTCCCCATAGAATATCAAACATATATTAATCTGGATTTCTTGATATTCCTGTGTCCAAAATATTTTTTTTTACAACAGGAAACCAATAAAATTTCTTCTGAATTTCTAAAAGAGCTTTGTATTTTATCAACTTTAAAACCTTCTCATTATTTAACATTTTACTTAAATCTACATTTGTAGGTTTATTAATACGAGTATAAAGCCAATCTTTATTGAAAAACTCCCATTCTTATGTTGTATAACATATTTATTAAAATACCGAATACCCTTTTCTTGTATTTAATGTTGGGATTTTGAATGTGAGGGTTAGGGTTGGGTTAGGGTTGGGGTTTGGATTTTGAATGTGAGGGTTAGGGTTGGGGTTTGGATTTTGAATGTGAGGGTTCGGGATGGGTTGGGTTAGGGTTGGGGTTTGGATTTTGAATGTGAGGGTTTGGGGTTGGGTTAGGGTTGGGGTCTGGATTTTGAATGTGAGGGTTGGGGTTGGGTTAGGGTTTGGATTTTGATTTTGAATGTGAGGGTTAGGGATAGGTTGAGGTTGGGTTAGGGTTGGGGTTTGGATTTTGAATGTGAGGGTTAGGGTTGGGGTTTGGATTTTGAATGTGAGGGTGAGGGTTGGGTTTGGATTAGGGTTAGATATAAATTCTTCATTTCTTTATTTCATTTGATGATAGGTTCTTCATTTGATGATAAAAGGTATATAAAAGATGATAAAATAAATGCACTTCCATATGGGTTTAAAACCATGTCAATGAATCAAACTAAAGAATGGAGGAATAGTTCAGATTGGTATATTAATGGTAAACATCACAAATGTGAGAAATATCAAATAAGTCTTGTTGAAGAAACAACATGGGTAAAAGTAAATAACCACCTTTAGAGGCCATTTTTCCCCGCAAAGCGGGGGTTGGACCTTTTTCGGGAACCGTGGTCATTGTTGTTTTTTGGTCCCCTTTTTGAAGCAATGTTTTACGGCCGGATACCCTTCCTGACGCCAACCCTTTTTGCCGCCTTTAACGACAAACAGGGAATTACCAGTGAACTGGTACTCAATTAGCCGACCTCGGAAGGATGACAGGCTGAGTCAACCCCCCTGGCGTTAATTCAGCGATCGACCGGGATTCCGAACCCAGGATCCTAGGTATCCTAAGCCGGCACCCTAGCCGCTAGCCCAACACCAGGGTTATATGGGTAAAAGTAAATAAAACAAATAAAAGGATAAATGTTGAAACAAATGAGTTATCTTCTGTTTTTAGAAATTTTAACATTTTTAAAGGACTGAAGATTTCAATTATTGTCAATACCTTTTTGGGGAAATAATTTACTACAATCTCAAAATGATATGTGGCTTAGGAGGAGGTCAGACTAGGTCATTAAGAGAGGTTTATCATTTCATATTAGCTCAACAGCGATATCTAAACCAAGAGTTAAATTCTAATGTAATATTTGTCAATATTTTAGATGGCGATTCCTGTGCTAAAAGGATGGATCTTATCAGAGAGATAAAACATGATCAGATATTTATTGGATCTGTGAATGATTTTCTTAAATTCAATAAACTTAACATTAATACTATATAAATATAAATATATATTTTAATCTACTCTAAAGGGTGAAGCCAGCCCCACACAGTGGAGTAGGGACAAAAAGGAGACTAAAAATGAATGATAGTGA
>NC_136267.1:135866553-136012689 GCF_964187855.1 Myxine glutinosa | reverse complement strand
TCATACGTTAGTCTTTTCCTCTCCATACGTTGTTGTCAGTTGACTACCGGTCGACTGAGTATCTCGTCCCTACCGTACGCCACCCCCCCCTTGTCACCTACTCCACCCCTTGCCCTTACCCATATTTACAACAATCTACACATTACACTACAATTTACAAATCCGTCGCTACCGTCTCGTCCTCTCCATATTTCCCCTAATACCAAATTCGTCACAATCCCATTAATCCAAAATTTGCCATCATCCAATTCATCATCAATCCCTCTTAAGGAGGAAGAGAGAGTGGTACATCAGCACAATGTCACACCCACGTCATGATGCGTCTCACAATCCAAAACATTTGCACAGAAAAAAACAATAACATGGCATGGTGTGGAGTTGCGTCACCTCAGGTGAGTGGATGTAGATGGTGCGAGGAGATTCTTAATCCTAACTATCCTCGAAATGACATTAACAAATGGACAATTAACCCTTAGATGCAGTCGTAAAATAAAGTTTTTCATCCAGAAGTGGGTAATTCGTGACCCTGAGTTGTCAGGCTTTTATTGTTGACAAAAAAGAAATATCAAAAGTAAATGTAATTATCTTTTTATATTCTTTGAGGTGTATTCTTTGAAGTATTTAACAAATTAAAAAAAAAAAAAAAATTCTCCACCCTCATTGCTTCCTGGGTCTTTTAGACCCGGCCTGATTTTTTGTTTCCCGATAAATTTTGTTATAAATGTACATGTAATCATGATATATTATATATACTAATATATATTATATATATATATATATATATAGTATATACTATATGAGTTATATTATATATATATATACTTATACTATATATATATATATTGAGTGTCTTTGCGGCATAGTCTAGTAGGAAGACTAGGTCCCCCTGCACCCACCCGGAGATATACTTCTAATCAGTGTTTCTAGATTGGAAAAAATGTGTAGAAAATGACTAGCTATGGCCCCAAGCTGAAAAGATGTCCCACATACCATTTTTTATGCAAAATTACTGCTGCAAAATTTTATGCAAAAATTATGCAAAATTTTATGCAAATTTTTGATGAGGAGTAGAGTTGAGGGGTCTTTGAGGGCTTCATCTCGAGGTGCTCTCGGTTGCAAGACTGGGTCATTCTGAGAAGCACAGCAGGGTCAGAGATCATGATGTTCTCCTCCTCAGTGAATCTCTCCATCAACAGCCTCTCCATTGCCTCACACACTGTTTTGAGGCAAAAAGAGGGACTTTGCGTAGGCCTTTCCACTGAGAACACCTTTGAGAGATCCACTTGTTACTAGTTGTGCCTCAAAGAGAGAATCTCTGCATATCCAGAACCACGCATCTTGTGTCCAGTGAGCATCCCGATGTAGTTCATGGATGTGTGGAAGGGTCCAATCGTTACTACATGACTAGCAAATTCATTTGGCCAGCGCCAGATGATGGGAAGGGGCTTTCATGCAGACACCCAGCAGATCAAATGTATTCAGGACCCATCTCTGACCCACCTCAGCAGTTGCTGCCTCGGAACGCTTCAGTAGCTCACGAACAACTGCGTTGTCTGTGATCGAGTTGGTGGATAGGCGTGCAGTAGTCGACTGTTTGATTTGCTGGTGGGGAGGAGAACCAGTTGCAGAGGTGAAACCCCCTAGCCCAGGCACAGGCTGCAGGCCATTGCCATGCCCATGCAGGCACCAGGCACAGACCGATCACAGACAACGCAGTTGTTCGTGAGCTACTGAAGCGTTCCGAGGCAGCAACTGCTGAGGTGGGTCAGAGATGGGTCCTGAATACATTTGATCTGGGTGTCTGCATGAAAGCCCTTCCCATCATCTGGCGCTGGCCAAATGAATTTGCTAGTCATGTAGTAACGATTGGACCCTTCCACACATCCATGAACTACATCGGGATGCTCACTGGACACAAGATGCGTGGTTCTGGATATGCAGAGATTCTCTTTGAGGCACAACTAGTAACAAGTGGATCTCTCAAAGGGTGTTCTCAGTGGAAAGGCCTACGCAAAGTCCCTCTTTTGCCTCAAAACAGTGTGTGAGGCAATGGAGAGGCTGTTGATGGAGAGATTCACTGAGGAGGAGAACATCATGATCTCTGACCCTGCTGTGCTTCTCAGAATGACCCAGTCTTGCAACCGAGAGCACCTCGATGAAGCCTCAAAGACCCCTCAACTCTACTCCTCATCAAAAATTTGCATAAAATTTGCATAATTTTGCATAAAATTTGCAGCAGTAATTTGCATAAAAATGGTATGTGGGACATTTTTTCAGCTTGGGGCCATAGCTAGTCATTTTCTACACATTTTTTCCAATCTAGAAACACTGATTAGAAGTATATCTCCGGGGGGTGCAGGGGGACCTAGTCTTCCTACTAGACTAGCATGGCTCTCAGGCTTCATCAGAGGGAATGGTTTTGTGGATGGTTCTGTGCAGAAGGCAGGAATACCAGGATCACCAGGATGAATTGAACACTCGGCAATGGTCTGGCAAGTGTTACAGGAGGTAAAGAGGCAAAGGAAGGATGTGGCAGTGGTATGGCTGGATTTGGAGAATGCATATGGGTCAGTGCCGCATGCCTTGATCAGGTATGCCATGGATTTCTTTTGGGTGCCACGGAGATTTAGGGATTTTTTGATGGCATATTATGATCAGTTTTGGATGCTGTTTGCGACACAGTCCTATGTAACAGAGTGGCAGAAGTTGGAAGTGGGGATCCCGATGGGATGTACCATCTCCCCGATTTTGTTTGTGCTGGTTACGGAGTTGTTGATACGTGAACATGGGAAAGAAGTGAGTGGACCATGGGAAAGAAGTGGAGCTAGCCCCTGGTCAGAGGTTGCCAGCAATGTTTGCTTTCATGGATGACCTGACAGTTGTCCAACAGTCCGCTGATGCAGCACAATCCTGTCTCTGAGCTCTGCAGGCAGTTCCTTCGACCTCATTGCTTGGTTTTTGCTCTGATATGCATTGTCAGCTAGGAGACCTTATATGGACAGGTGTGTGCCTTTCCAAATCGTGTCCAACCAATTGAATTTACCACGGGTGGACTCCAATCAAGGTGTATAAACATCTCAAAGCCGATCAAGAGAAATGGGAGGCACCTGAGCTAAATTTCAAGTGTCATAGCAAAGGGTATGAATACTTATGTCAATGTGATATTTCAGTTTTTTTTATTTAAATAAATTTGCAAAACTTTCTCAAATCCTGTTTTCTCTTTGTCATTATGGGGGTATTGAGTGTAGATTGATGAGGGAAAAAAATGAATTTAAACGATTTCAGCATAAGGCTGCAACAGAACAATGTGAAAAAAGTGAAGGGGTGCTGAATACTTTCTGAATGCACTGTATAGTACATTCATTCAGTAGTGCGTTGAGTTTGATTATTTTTCTGTAATACCTTCAATCTTTTATAAATCTCACTGATTTCCATGTTTTTATTTTTTTCCTCCCCTCTCTCTTTTCTCCCCTTTCCTCCCTCTCTCTTTCTCCCTTTCCTCCCTCTCTCTTTTCTCCTTTCCTTCCTCTCTTTTGTCCCTCTCCTCCCTCTCTCTTTCCTCCCTTTCCTCCCTCTCTTCCTTCACTCCTTGCCACATTTTCTTCTTCAACTCCTTCCTCATCCCTTACTACCCTTAAACCATCTCCCCATAGAATATCAAACATATTGTTACGGATCGCGGATTAGATGTTATTTACCGAGACGGTGGTATTGCCGACGCGACCTAACAGTTCCCCCGATTCTTCCCCAACTCACCCGATTCCACCCGAACGTTGGCCAAATCGCGCTACGCTAAATCAATGATTGGAAAGGACACAACGACCTGGGATAAATGAAACGACGCCAGGGGTACAGTTCTCAAGACACTCCGGAGGAGGGTATAATTAGTGGTGGAAGAAAGGGGGTAGATTACAAGGTAGAGTGGGGTAAAAGACACAGAAGAGATGGGCACTTAAATACAATCTTATCTTATCCCAGACAGACCACAGACAAACGGAACAAGGCTGGCTTACACAGGGATTGATGGCAGGAAGGGACAGGCAGTCGATAGCAAAAGGTGCACCTTGGCTCAGGCACAGGATCAAGCATTGTCCAAGAGATGCAGGGAGGCCTCACAGCGCTCGGAGGGTGGCGTCTTTCTTTCTCCAAGCTCAGCGCGCATCTGACGTCACCTCCCTCTTCCTGCGCATGCTCAGCGGGGAGTGACACGCCCTCGGCTGGGTTGGCTCCGCCCCAGATGGGACCGGTCCGCCGCTTCCATTGGGTGCGGGGGTTACCGGGCTCCGCCCTTGACGAGGAGCTGACAGGGAGCCCCTATTTGGTAACCCCGTCGAGCACATGTTCGATAGCGGCTCGCTGGGAAGGCCTCATGCCCTCCCAACACCCCCTACCAACCAAGCCGGAGTGAGGACGCGCACTCCCTGTGCACGCCACCGCCTGTTGCTGTTGTTGTTGTTGTTGCTGAACCGTGAGGAAGAGCTGCGGGGAGGTATTGGGAGGTCCTAAACTTCCTAACGGTGCCATACAATCACATTCTGGTGCAACGAAGGGTCAGACTTAATGGAAACGAGTCCTTAACTGACATAGACTAAGAATAACTAGCAAGATGTCCTATAGTTGTCTTACAATGAGATGCGGTGAACCTGGGCACGACATTTAATGGGGGAAATAGGGGGAGGTCGGGTCTACAGAGTGTTGTTTACAGAAAATGGGACTAGGGAATGGGGGATTGGGGATAGTTGGGAAGTATTGAGGAAATAGGGGGAATATTTACAAGCGGATATGGATGGATGCAAATCCTATATCCGCAACAGTATATTAATCTGGATTTCTTGATATTCCTGTGTCCAAAATATTTTTTTTTTACAACAGGAAACCAATAAAATTTCTCCGGAATTTCTAAAAGAGCTTTGTATTTTATCAACTTTAAAACCTTCTCATTATTTAACATTTTACTTAAATCTACATTTGTAGGTTTATTAATACGAGTATAAAGCCAATCTTTATTGAAAAAACTCCCATTCTTATGTTGTATAACATATTTATTAAAATACCGAATACCCTTTTCTTGTATTTAATGTTGGGATTTTGAATGTGAGGGTTAGGGTTGGGTTAGGGTTGGGGTTTGGATTTTGAATGTGAGGGTTAGGGTTGGGGTTTGGATTTTGAATGTGAGGGTTCGGGATGGTTGGGTTAGGGTTGGGGTTTGGATTTTGAATGTGAGAGTTCGGGATGGGTTGGGGTTGGGGTTGGGTTAGGGTTGGGGTTTGGATTTTGAATGTGATGGTTTGGGGTTGGGTTAGGGTTGGGGTCTGGATTTTGAATGTGAGGGTTGGGGTTGGGTTAGGGTTTGGATTTTGATTTTGAATGTGAGGGTTAGGGATAGGTTGAGGTTGGGTTAGGGTTGGGGTTTGGATTTTGAATGTGAGGGTTAGGGTTGGGGTTTGGATTTTGAATATGAGGGTGAGGGTTGGTTTTGGATTAGGGTTAGATATAAATTCTTCATTTCTTTATTTCATTTGATGATAGGTTCTTCATTTGATGATAAAAGGTATATAAAAGATGATAAAATAAATGCACTTCCATATGGGTTTAAAACCATGTCAATGAATCAAACTAAAGAATGGAGGAATAGTTCAGATTGGTATATTAATGGTAAACATCACAAATGTGAGAAATATCAAATAAGTCTTGTTGAAGAAACAACATGGGTAAAAGTAAATAACCACCTTTAGAGGCCATTTTTCCACGCAAAGCGGGGGTTGGCCTTTTTCGGGAACCGTGGTCGTTGTTGTTTTTTGGCCCCTTTTTGAAGCAATGTTTTACGGCCGGATGCCCTTCCTGACGCCGACCCTTTTTGCCGCCTTTAACGACAAACAGGGAATTACCAGTGAACTGGTACTAAATTAGCCGACCTCGGAAGGATGACAGGCTGAGTCAACCCCCCCTGGCGTTAATTCAGCGATCGACCGGGATTAACGAACCCAGGATCCTAGGATCCTAAGCCGGCACCCTAGCCGCTAGCCCAACACCAGGGTTATATGGGTAAAAGTAAATAAAACAAATAAAAGGATAAATGTTGAAACAAATGAGTTATCTTCTGTTTTTAGAAATTTTAACATTTTTAAAGGACTGAAGATTTCAATTATTGTCAATACCTTTTTGGGGAAATAATTTACTACAATCTCAAAATGATATGTGGCTTAGGAGGAGGTCAGACTAATGACTAGGTCATTAAGAGAGGTTTATCATTTCATATTAGCTCAACAGCGATATCTAAACCAAGAGTTAAATTCTAATGTAATATTTGTCAATATTTTAGATGGCGATTCCTGTGCTAAAAGGATGGATCTTATCAGAGAGATAAAACATGATCAGATATTTATTGGATCTGTGAATGATTTTCTTAAATTCAATAAACTTAACATTAATACTATATAAATATAAATATATATTTTAATCTACTCTAAAGGGTGAAGCCAGCCCCACACAGTGGAGTAGGGACAAAAAGGAGGCTAAAAATGAATGATAGTGAAACGAGCGAAGCGAGTTGAGCTATTATGAGTTTTAAGGCTACGGTGTAGCGGCTGCCGCTGGGTTTTCACAATCGCCTTGCACCTATCAAGGACGCGGAGCGATCACCATGCCGGGCTCGTCCAGGACGCCCGGGCAGGCCCGCGCTCAACTTGCCAGGCCTCGGTCGGGACGCCCGGGCAGGCTCGCCCTCAACTTGCCAGGCCGCAGCCAGGACGCTGGGCCACGCCCCCTGGCGCCGGGCCTGGGCAAACGCTCCGGGATAATTGGTATATATATTGCTGCCCGATAAACGGGTTTTCAGTGTGCCTGAGTGTTTGATTTCATTAAAGCAACTCGGATGAATTCTAGCTTTTTGTCGCGTCCATTCTTCCGATCGACGTGGGAGCCCCAGCTCCTTCATTGGTGACCTATCGACATGGACACGGCAGTCGCCCTTAAACTGCCTACCTTCTGGGAGGCTCACGCGGCGGTTTGGTTCGCGCAGGCGGAGTCCCTGTTCGCCCTGCGAGGCGTCACGGCCGACGACACCCGCTTCCACCATGTGGTAGCTGCGCTCGGGTCGGCTACCGCGGCTCGCGCCCTGAGCCTCCTCGAAAGCCCGCCAGCCGCTGACAAATACGGCGCGATTAAGAAGCTGCTCCTCGATGCTTTCGCCCTCCCATCGGCGGAACGCGCACGGCGCCTGCTCGAACTGCCTGAGCTCGGCGACACGCGCCCTTCCGAGCGAATGGACTACATGCTTTCACTGCTCGGCGAGCACTCTCCGGCATTCCTGTTCTGGGAGCTGTTCCTCCGTCAGCTGCCTAACCCGGTACGCCTCGCCCTGGCAAGCACGACGATCACAGATCCCCGGGCCCTTGCCAGAGAAGCCGACAAGATCTCCGCCGCAGGACAGCGCATCGCAGCGGCGACATGGGACCCACCGCCGTCCGACGCAACACCCATGGCGCCCGAGCACCCGGCACGGTCGACGGCCGAACTGCCGACGCAATTGGCGGCCGCTCTACTGAGCCGACCACCTCCAGCACGTCGACCGAGGCCTCCACCTGACCAAGCGTGGTGTTACTATCATGCCAGGTTCGGACAGAAGGCCCGGACATGCCGACCCCCGTGCACCTTCGGCAGGCCGGGAAACGGCCGGGCCGGCGTTCATTACCAGCCATGAGCGCCGGCCACACGGGCAACTTACTGTTCATCACGGATAAAGCGTCCGGACGGCGCTTCCTGTGCGACACCGGCGCCCAACTGAGCGTCATACCCGCCTCCGACCAGGACAGGCAATCCGCGGTTTGCGGCCCCTCCTTGGTTGCGGCCAACGGATCGACTATCCGCACCTTCGGCCCGCGCAACGTCACCCTCTGCTTCGGCGGCCAACGCTTTGCTTGGACGTTTGTAACCGCCAACGTGCCCATGGCTCTGCTAGGCGCCGACTTCCTCTGCGCACACGGACTGCTGGTGGACGTCCAACGGCGTCGTTTAATCAACGCTGAAACCTTCAGCTCCCTGGTATGCACATTGAGCAGCTCCGCGCCGACCGAGCTGGCATGCACCGTCCCGGCGGCGAACGAGTTTGCTCGCCTGCTCACGGAGTTCCCGGCCCTCACGCGGCCGACGTTTTCGGCCGTCGCAGTACGGCATGGGATCGAGCACCACATACCAACCACGGGCCCGCCGGTCTACGCCAGGGCCCGCCGCCTCGACCCAGCCAAGCTCGCCGTAGCGAAGGCCGAATTCGACGCGTTGGAGCACCTCGGCATCGTGCGGCGCTCCGATAGCGCATGGGCCTCGCCACTGCACATCGTGCCAAAGCCGGGGGGTGGATGGCGCCCGTGTGGCGACTACCGCCATCTCAATGACGCTACCACCCCCGACAGGTACCCGATCCCGCATATCCAAGACTTCTCCGCCCGTCTGGCGGGACGGGTCATTTTTTCGAAAATTGATCTCATACGGGGATATCACCAGGTACCTGTCAGGGCGGCCGACGTCCCTAAAACGGCAGTCATCACGCCGTTCGGCTTATTCGAATTCTTGCGGATGCCGTTTGGTCTCAAGAACGCGGCTCAGGCGTTCCAGCGCTTGATGGACGGCGTGCTGCGTGACCTGCCGTTCCTTTTCGTTTACCTGGACGACATCCTCGTCGCCAGCACGTCCCGGGCCGAGCACCTCCTCCACCTCCGAACACTGTTCGGGCGCCTCAGCGAGCACGGCCTCATCGTCAACCCGGCCAAATGCCACTTCGGCACGACGGCCGTTGATTTTTTGGGCCACCACATCACCAAGAACGGGGCCGTGCCGCTGCCAACCAAGGTCGAGGCCATCACCACGTTCCCGCGTCCCCGCACCATAAAGGCCCTGCAGGAATTCCTGGGAATGGTGAATTTTTATCACCGCTTTGTGCCCCGCGCTGCTCAACTCATGCGGCCCCTCTACGAAGCCCTCCGGGGCAAGCCGGCCAAGCACGACATCGCCTGGTCCGCAGCAATGGATGCGGCCTTCCAACGCTCAAAGCGGGCCCTCGCCGACGCAACACTGCTCGCTCACCCGGTGCTCAACGCTCCCATCGCCCTCACCACGGATGCCTCCGACTACGCGGTGGGCGCCGTACATGAGCAATGGGTGAACGGGGTTTGGCAGCCACTCGCTTTTTTCAGCCGGCAGCTCCGGCCGAACGAGCTCAAATACAGCACGTTTGACCGGGAGCTCCTCGGTCTACACCTGGCCGTCCGCCATTTCCGCCACCTCCTGGAGGGCCGACCTTTCACGGCGTTCGTCGACCACAAGCCGTTGGTTTACGCCATGGCCAAGGTCACGGAGCCATGGTCGGCCCGCCAACAGCGCCACCTCTCCGCCGTGTCGGAGTTTACCACGGACATCCGGCACGTCGCCGGCAAAAACAACGCCGTGGCCGACTGTCTTTCCCGGGCCAGCGCGAACGCGGTCCACCTGGGCGTGGATTTTGCGCTTATGGCGGCGGACCAAACCACCGACACCACGGTGCAAGCCCTCCGGGCGGCGGACACGGGCCTCCGCCTGGCCGACATCCCCTGCGCGGACACTGTCCTGCTCTGCGACGTCTCCCAAGGCCAGCCTCGCCCCATCGTGCCCGTCACCTGGCAACGCCGCATCTTCGCCTCCCTCCACGGCCTTTCCCACCCGGGCCGGAAAGCTTCCCAGAAGCTGGTGTCGGCGCGTTTCATCTGGCACGGCCTTCGTCGGGACGTCCGCGATTGGACCAGCACCTGCACGGCCTGCCAACGGGCCAAGGTCCACCGACACACCCAGGCCCCGCTGGCACCTTTCACCGTGCCCGAACGACGTTTCGACCACGTCAACGTGGATCTGGTGGGCCCCCTCCCCCAGTCACGGGGGTTCACACACCTGCTCACCATGGTGGACAGGACCACCAGGTGGCCGGAGGCCGTTCCCCTCGTCTCCACCACCACCGCCGACGTGGCGCAGGCTTTCATCGCCACCTGGGTCGCCCGCTTCGGCGCACCGGCGGACATCTCGTCAGACCGCGGACCACAGTTCACCTCCGAGCTGTGGGGCGCGGTCGCCCGCAACCTGGGGGTCAAGCTCCACCGTACTACGGCCTACCACCCCCAAGCAAACGGGTTGTGCGAGCGATTCCACCGCTCCATGAAGGCCGCGCTCATGGCCGGCCTTCAAGACGGCGGTTGGGCCGACCGGCTGCCGTGGGTCCTTTTGGGCCTTCGCACGGCCCCCAAGGAGGACCTCCAGGCATCCACCGCCGAGCTTGTCTATGGCCAGGCGCTACGCGTCCCGGGCGAATTCGTGCCCGACGCTACCAGTCCCTGGTCCGCAGCTCACCAGCGCTCGGACCTCCAGGAGGCCGCCCGACGGTTTGCCCCCGTGCCAACATCCCGCCACGGTGACCCCCAGTCCTACGTCCCCCCAGCACTCCGCACAGCGGAGTATGTTTTTGTGCGTCACGACGCACATCGGTGGCCACTCCAGCCGCCGTATGACGGGCCCTTCCGGGTGCTGCGGCGGGACGACAAGTCGTTCGTCATCGACATCGGCGGCAGGTCGGACCGGATTGCGGTGGACCGCCTCAAGCCGGCGCACGTGGACGTCGACCACCCACCACGGGTGGCCCTTCCGCCGCGGCGAGGCCGCCCCCCGTCCACGGTGCCCCCCACTCGACCGCCCACCACCTCACCGGACCCCCTCCCACGACCCGCCAGGGGTCGCTTCGGCCGGGTCATCAGGACCCCCCTCAAATTGACCCTGCCGGTGCAAGTCGATTCTGGGGGGACGTGTGTAGCGGCTGCCGCTGGGTTTTCACAATCGCCTTGCACCTATCAAGGACGCGGAGCGATCACCATGCCGGGCTCGTCCAGGACGCCCGGGCAGGCCCGCGCTCAACTTGCCAGGCCTCGGTCGGGACGCCCGGGCATGCCCGGGCATGCCCGGGCAGGCTCGCCCTCAACTTGCCAGGCCGCAGCCAGGACGCTGGGCCACGCCCCCTGGCGCCGGGCCTGGGCAAACGCTCCGGGATAATTGGTATATATATTGCTGCCCGATAAACGGGTTTTCAGTGTGCCTGAGTGTTTGATTTCATTAAAGCAACTCGGATGAATTCTAGCTTTTTGTCGCGTCCATTCTTCCGATCGACGTGGGAGCCCCAGCTCCTTCAACGGTACCAAATCACGGACCAGTCCCTCCTTTTGGTCCCTACTCCCCCCCCCCCCCCACCCTTACTCCTTAGAATAGTCAGCCAAGGATCCTCATTACGTGTTCCACTTTCTTTCTTTTTAAACACAACTTTTCTCCAAAATGTTGGGTGCATTCCATTTTCATAGGGTTGAAAGGGCAAAAATACAATGATTGACAGAGACACTAGATTTAATTGTTGACATTTAAATAGCATGGCAAGACGATTGTCAGGTTATTGAAATAATATTGCATTAAATTATCTTGGCAAAACAGTGTACACTGCATTATCCTGCAACCCCAGCTAATACCAGTTATTAAAAACAAAGTCTAAATTGATGATGTTAATTTTTGTTTCATTGCAACTTGTTTTGAATGTAAGAAATATAGACAGCTGATGCCGAATTGTCAGACGATTCATTAACCATTCAAGCGGGAGCTATGAAATTACCTTGCTTGACCTTATGTTTCCAAACTTCCTGCTTTGTAACTTCTTCTTCATCGTCTATAATCTGCCAGTTGGCTACATTGACTCTCCACCTGTCATTCATGTGTGCAGCTTACCCACCTTAGTCACTGTCAGCAATCCAAATCTCTAATGTGTAACTCTTTATCTCCACTCTCAAGCCTTTCGTACATTCATTGTTGAGAATGATGGGCCTCATTTATCTGTATATGGCAAGAGTTGCTTTGAGGTTGGCTGGTCTTATTTCTTCAATATTCAGTCTTTTGCTTCCTATATTTTCCCCCCTTCTTCATTAACAGACCCGTTGAGGAGGTTGTACATTTATCACACATTCATTTTGAAAATGAAAAATGAATCAATTTTGAAAATGACAAATTTACCAATTTTGAAAATGATAAATTAACTAATTTTGAAAATGTGCCTTTTTGGTAGCTGAGTTATGAAAAAGATTTTCTCCTCTCTCCCAACGCTGATTCCATCCAATACAAACTACAACTAGGCGATTATGTGATTGGTTGCCTGGGTCATTGCAGAGCGGTGTTGCTTTGCTCCTCTGGGAAGTATTTAATAATCCAGCTCACAAGGTTTGTGATGTGGCCTTCATCAGGCACTAATGTGGCTGAAACATTTTACTTTCTGAGCCTTTTTATTTTCTTGACAAAACCTCGAGTCGTCAGTCCAGTTGATCCTACTCTTGAAATTTAATTCTGATGTGCAATTCAAGTATCTTTTTGTGTTTACACATTCTCCCAAAATATAAAGTTTCCAATACCTTATTATCGAAAAATCTTTTTGAGTTTACTCTGAATTGCAATTAATTTAATTATCCATGGTAAAATAAAGAATAAGCATGTTTGTCATTTCGTTAATCTTTCCTTTCTATCAATTTAATCCAGCTACAATCATATCACCCAATTTGAGACGTTTAATCTAAAATAAAATGCAGATACCCGGAGCTAAATGATGCTTTTCATCAGGAGCATTTTAGTTGCATTGTAGCTCGAGGTGTAATTAGTAGTAATTAGGCTATTTTACAAACTGAGCAATGCAATAATCAGCTCATTTAGACACAGCACACAACCTACACTCACCACCAAAATAACTTCCTTTCTCTTTAGGTTTTTTTCTTCGTGAATGTTTATCGACATCTCTCCCCAATTTTCACTTTGAGCCACGAAGGAGTCATGTGTATATGGATCTCCAAAGGAACCAGAAGTTACCCAAAAACATCCTTTCTCTTTAGGTGTTTTTTTTGTCTCCTGTGACGGTTTCAAATATAAAGGCCTGTTTTTTTTTTGTGTGATATGAATTCATCCAAAAAGTTACCTTTCCACCCTCGGTTTCTCTTTGTGAATGTTTATCGACACCTCCCCTTTTCACTTTGAGCCAAATATGTATCTTCAAAAGGAACCGGAAGTAAGTTACGCACAAACGTGACCATTGTGATGACGAAATACCAACAAATCAACCACAATCAGAAGTCACAAAAATACGCAAACGCACGTGAGTGATGCACAGAGCCCACTGCATAGGCAAGCACCACAGGTGTGCCGTTAAAAATGTCACGCCAATGGTGACGAAATGAAGAGAAATTGCTGGCTAAGGGTGCGGAGAAGCTGCTGTTCATGCTGCTTATCCCTGCGGTGAATCACGTTTAGCACCGACGCTTTTCTGCTCGGGCGTTTGAGCAGATAAATAAATGGCCGATGCAACCTTCCCTTCATTCTCATCAGAAATAAAACCCCAAGAGTACAACAAACTCAGTTTGTACATTTTTGACACCTTGGCCTTTCCCATTTCAGTTTCTTTCATTTCACTTGCTCAAATCATATCAGACAAAAAAAACTGTGTGTCTTGTCAAGATTGATTTTCAAGCATGATTGTGTAACGCTGAGCTCCTCGGAGAGAATAGTACAAATCGCAACACCGAGCTTACAATGATGTCAAACAATTTACACATGTCAGAAAGTTAATTTTAATGTCGATCCAGTTGTACGTGTTCTCATGTCTGAAAAAAGTGTCACAATGATGTATATATTTATGTCGTTCTGCAATTGAATCATGGGCAATCAAGACAATAACAAAGCATTATTCATAAACGATCCTTTGTTGTCACATTTGATCAAATCCTTTTTGTCCACGCTGTGACTCAAATTTAGCACTTTCATTATATCTCCGTGTTGAAGAACCTTAAATATCTCAAATTTGGAAATAAGTTTGAGTTTCAGGATCGCATGATCTATATGTAATATTAAATAAAAACGTTGAACAACACTTTTGCAACGCTATCCTGTGTTTGAAGTGGTATTGGTGGCAGTCACTATAAATAAAGCAAATGAAAAGGCAATTTTGAAATAATGAGAATGACCAGATTGAAAATGAGAATTATTTTCACTTTACATGCTCACTTGAAATAATGAACCCTGAAGCAAGAAATGCAATGTCAGTGAATTTCCTATTAAATCCTGTAGAGTCAGCTTTTTAGAGCCAGTATAGAAATAGAACTACCTTTAGAGGCCATTTTTCCCCGCAGAGCAGGGGTTGGCCTTTTTCGGGCACCGTGGTCCCCTTTTTGAAGCAATGTTTTATGGCTGGATGCCCTTCCTACCACAAACCCTGTTAGTCGCCTCTTGCAACACACAGGGAATTAACAGTGAACTGGTGCTCAATTTGTCGACCTCGGAAGGATGACAGGCTGAATCAACCCCCCTGGCGTTAATTCAGCGACCAACCGGGATTCAGAACCCAGGATCATAGGATCCCAAGCCAGCACCCTAACCGCTAAGCCAACACCAGTCAGTATATTGGCCAAAAATATAGGATGCCATATATAGGGAAGAAATACAGTGGACTTAGTCGGATTTAATACCAAGCAAGACTATGTTTTTATATATATATATATATATATATATATATATATATATATATATATATATATATATATGTATATGTATATATATATATATATATACATATACATATGTATATGTATATATATATATATATATACATATACATATGTATATATATATATATATATATATATATATACAGACTTGGCATTTAATATGGAATATTTTTTTTGTGGGGGTGAACTTACTTTTCAAGATGTCTTAGAACCAAAAGTTCATTGGAATTATGTTGAAATTATTCTAGATTTTGTTAATGTGACCTTTAAAAGAAACAAAAACCACATTTGACATTTCGAAAAAAATAAATTGATCCTTGAAAGTGATGTAAACTGATATCGAACTCAATTCATGGACAGTACTGTGTTAAACTTCTGTGCGTTTTCCAGAAGTAACTCTTTATTTTGCACATTAGCCAAAAAAAAAATTCACAAAAACAAAAGTTAAATTACGACTGGGATTACCGACAGTAAAATTACAGTTCAGTACTTCGTGTAACCCGCAAGAGCATTCAGGAGAGCACGTCCACGTTGAGGCATGCTGCTCACGAGATTTGCCAAGGTTTTGACAGGAATCGCTTGCCATGCAGTGACAATAGCCTGCTGCAATTCACGCACAGAGGTCGGCTGCTGGTCCAAGTGGTCGATTTGACGCGTTAAATCTGCCCACAAGTTCTCTATCGGATTCATATCCGGGGACATGGCAGGCCACTCCATATGCTCTACACCATGGTCAGCAAGAAAGTGTTGGATCATGCGAGCACGATGAGGCCGTGCATTGTCATCTTGGAAGACAAAGTTTCCTCGAAAGGCTGCACGAGCAAATGGAAGCAATGTTTCTTCCAGAATGGCCCTGTACTTGAACTGCTTCAGGTTTCCATTCAGAACAACCAGGTCAGTTTTGCCCCCTGCATGAAAAGCAGCCCAAACGGTCACCCCACCACCTCCAGCTTGGACTCTTGGCACTATGCAATCTTTGTTGTAGACTTCATGCACTTGTCTGCGCACTCGGACGCGGCCATCTTGACGATAGACCAGAAATCTAGACTCGTCACTGAAGGTCACGTGATTTCAGTGTCCTCGCTGCCATTGTCGGTGCTCTCTGGCCCACTGCAATTGGCGCTGGCTGTGTTGTCTGGTCAGGCGTGGCTTTCTCGGGGGACGCCTGGCACGATAGCTTGCTTGAACCAGTCGTTGGTTGACTCGCCTTCTGGATACAGGCACATTTGTCAGTTGCTGCCACTCAGCCCCAAGCCGATTAGCTGACTTGGTACGGCCATTGCGGACTAACCGGTGCAGCTGGCAATCATCCCTCCTTGTGGTTCTGCGGGGACGTCCTGGCCTCGGTATTAGAGTAGGGACACCCCTCTGAGCATTTCGTTTCAGGATCTTTGACACCTGACCTTGAGTGATGTCATACTGCCGAGCAATAGCACGCTCTTTCATGCTGTTATTTCGTAAAGCCACCACTCCATGACAAACAGCATTGTCGAGTTGACGGACCATCTCCAGAGGAAGCGGCAATAACTTTTGGAGATGTGCAGCAGTTGTTTTCCACTAATACAGAATGCAACAACCCTTGTATACCCGACTGTGAAGCCAATCGTCAAATGCACCTGTCCGTACATTTTGCCATGCCACTTGTGATATAATCCTGTTGTTGACTTCTTGCTGCGACAGACAATCAGTGACATGGTTCTTTTAACAAATAAATCACCAAAGTGTAAAAGAAACTCACCAGATTGATATACTGAGTTAAGAAAGTAAACCCAAGTCAAGAAAAAAAAAAATCCATATTAAATGCCAAGTCTGTGTGTGTGTGTGTATATATATATATATATATATATATATATATATATATATATTGTTGCTGTTATGGAAAAGACCCTGGAGTGACACACTCAACATAAAAGGGATCCTTCGTTATATATATCACTAGTAATTTTGTTTCATTATGTTACGGTTACCTTTCCCCTCGTAACAGGGACAGGGAAAATGTGTTGTGTGTATTTAGTAGGTTATATCCCCTTTGTGATTCTCCACTTTAGTGAAATGCCCCTCTTCTTCAAACCATCCCAATTCCTCACCCTTTCCCTCTCAAATGACCCATGTCCTGGACACGACATCCTAAAAACAACACAGATTGACAATGGAAGCATGGCATGTGAAGAGCCGAGAGGGTGGTCTAACTGGGGAGATGGTGGACATACCCACACAATACACACCTCTCATACAAATGGCAAAAACTGGATGGTACAAACAGCTGGATAAGGTGAGCACCAAACAACACTCGATGAGAAAAAATCACATGACAGCATGGCCTAGTAATTTTACATGTTTTACATGCTGAGCAAAAAGGCATGTAAAAGACAGAGCAAAATATTCTGTGGTCTGATAAGATGAAAAATGAACTATTTGGCCTGAATGCAAAGCACTACATCTGGTCGAAACCGAGCCCAGTTTATCACCAATCTAAAACCATCACTATCGTGAAGCATAGTGGTGGCAGCATCATGCTATGGGTATGCTTTTCAGCAGCAAGGACTGGGAGACTTGTAAGGATAAAGCTAACAATGAATGGAGCCAAATACAACAACAACAACAACATGCATGTTAAGGCCATGTTCCCTGCTAGAGCGGGGGTTAGCCTTGCGGTCCCCATGACAATCTTCTCCATTTTGCCCTATTTTCTGCATCTCTCCTTGTTAACCCCCTTGCCCGCATTTCTTCTTCCACCATCTTTAGCCAAGTCTTTCTCGGTCTTCCCCGTCCTCTACTTCCTTCTACATTAACTTCCATCACTCTTCTCAACCAGTCACTTTCATCCTTCCTCAATACATGACCAAACCATCTCAACCTGTTCCTCTTCACAGCATCAATCACAGGCAATATTCCCATCATCTTTCGCAATTCATCATTTGTCTTCCTCTCTCTCAACGATACTCCGCACATCCATCGAACCATTCGCATTTCCACCCTTTCCAGCCTTCGTTGCTGCTCTACGTTCATTACCCATGTCTCGCTCCCATAAATCATAACACTTCTCACACATGCAGCATACACCTTTCCCTTCAGCTTCAGCGACACTCTCCTCCTCATCAGCACGCCACTCAGTTCCCGAAACTTCTTCCATGCACATCTCACTCGAGCAACCGTTGCCGAGTCTGATCCACCTTCTCCATTCAGCATGTCTCCGAGGTAGCAAAATGTTTTCACATGGAGTGATTTTTTTAAATGTTTCATTTTTTTATTTTTTTTGAAAATTTGTTTGTTTTTTTGTTTGAAAATTTGTTTGAAAACTAAAAGTTTTGTTTGAAAATGTTTTTCAAAAAAATTCAAATGTTTCACATGAATGGAGCCAAATACAGGCAAATATTTGAGGAGAATCTGTTTCAGAGTGCAAAAGACCTGAGACTGCGGCAGAGATTTACGGTCCAACTGGACAATGACCCCAAACATCCAGTCAAAACAACACTGGAATGGCTTCAGAACAAGAATGTGAAAGTCCTTGAGTGGCCTAGCCAAATCCCAGACTTGAATTCCATTGAGAATCTGTGGAAAGACTTGAAGATTGCTGTTCACCAACGCTCCTCATCCAACTTGATAGAGCTTGAGCAAATCTGAAAAGAAGAATGAGCGAAACTCCCCAAATACAGATGTGCAAAGCTGATATAGACATACCCAAGAAGACTCAAAGCTGAAATCGCTGCCAAAGGCACTTCTACAAAGTATTGATTCAATGGGTTGAACACTTATGTAATTTAAATGTTTATGTATATTCATTTTAAATTATATTTGGAGAATTTCGAAAAAATATACTCCACTTTGACATTATGGGGTCCATTTGTTTTTACCTCTCCCCCAACCCCCCCTCCCCACCTTTCCCCTGCCCCCTACCCCCAAGACCTCTCCCCCCGCAGATCTCCCAATGTCCCTGTTCTCTACTGTTGTACTTGTGTGCTTCCCTCTCACTCCCCATGTTGTCTCCCGCTCCCTTTATTATAAGTTTTATGTTTTTTTTTGTCATTAATGTTAGCTCTTACACGAGCCTCGATGTTGTCTCCAAAAAAAAATAATAATAATGGAGTATTATGTGAAGATCAGTGACAAAAAACTCAATTAAATCAATTTTTCATTCATGCTATAACAACAAAATGTGAAAAAGTCAACGGGTGTGAATACTTTCTGAAGGCCCTGCATATACATACATACATACATACATGCATACATACATAGCATAAATGGCACAGCAAATCAACAGTGTGAAGTAAATTATATTCCATCATTTTGAAGAAAAAAAAAACTAAGAAAGAGGAGACTAAGCCTCAGGTGACATTTCCATTCAATCCACGAACTTCCTTTCGTATCCAATTGGACATATTAACTCAAATGGTGACCATGAACCACTGTTCCACACTATTACTTGCTGCAACGGTCCTGAGAAACAAGAAGTGCATACTATAAATCTACCACGTTTAGCCATCCATTAAACGACTAACAAGGATTTTGAATTGTACCCAGGAAGCAACATTTCTTTCTTTATTTCACAGCCACAATCATTCTCACTTTTATGTGGGGTTGTCCCCAGAAAGTTTATTTATTTATGTCCCAATTGTCTTTCATGAATCGGCTGACCCAGCCTGAAATTCAACTAAACAGGTTGGAGTGGGAATTTGGAATTTGTCAAATGTACCGACAATAGCTTGTTTTTAACAGCCAGGTATGTCTAATCCAAGGGATGGCACAGACATTGATGCCTCGCTAGGGAAGCGTTACAACATGCTGCCAATTTATAGTCGGTCCAAGATTCAAATCCAGGCTTTACATCTAGCAGGTGAGTTTGCATACTTCTAAATTATCCTGCCAGCCACTGGGAATAACACATAACAGTTAAAGAGGAACTTCAGACTTTAGCTGCAGTCTGTGAAAGACAAAGAACTGCTCACAGACCAAATCTGTGTCAAGCTGCTTCACTGTTACTCCCAGTATCAGTCGGTATCCATCAGCATTTGTAAGCCTTTTTTTGAGAAAGCTCGCCCACCACCTTTTTGGCAACACTAGCCCACCCTTTGAAAAGACAATCTATCCATGGACAGCATTTCAAAGTGGATAGAGTTAGTGTGTCATTGTGAGTGAAGTTCCATTTAAACTTTAATCTGTAAATGCAAATGAAGGTTAAGACATGCAAATAATGTTGCATTACTCATACAATTCTGCTCAATTTCACCATGCCCCACCACACATGGCAAGCTCATATAAAGGAAACATCACACCGAATCATTGGCAAACTGCGACTGCTCACTCACACATTACACAATCAGCATCTCCCAAAGATGGGCACACCTTACACACTGTTGGCAATTGCTAACTCTTGATCGGCTCACTCTCAAATGATCTGCTGCGATTCCCTCGTTGTTCAACTCTGTAAATCTCTCAAATGTTAAATTGCACCGGCTGGTCTCTTAAATTGTCTTTTCCCGGGATCCACCCTCGGATAATACATGTTCAAATGTTCAGCCTGCCGTATGGCAGTTAGCGCAGGTGGTGCGAAAAAGTTTGAAGTAAATTGAGAATGCACAACAAATTGAAATATTATCTGCCAGCCATATAATGCATAACCTACATAGCACAATTAAATGCAATATTACATTATTGATGGAATTCCGATAACTATACACACACACTCACGCACGCAAACGGAAAAATTGCAAATGCCAAATCCAGGAATGCAATGGGTGCAAACCGTCACATCCTCATTCTCTTTTTCTTTTTTCTTTTTTTTTTGTATACTGAATCGAGGCTCGTGAAAGAGCTAACATTTACTTCACAAACAAATCAACCAGACAAACAAAACACACAAAAGGAGGGAGCGGAAAACAAGATGGGGAGAGAAGGGGAAGCACACAAACACAACATTTGAGAGCAGGGAGATGTGTGGAAGGGAGAGGGCTTGGGGGGAGGAGGCGTGGGAAGGGGGTGGAGGGAGAAGTATAAAACACAAGGACACCAAGGACTTCCAGGACAGAAGTTGGTATTTCAAAAAAGTGGATTTGGGGTGAAATTAGCGGGGGTAGAAAAGATCAAGGTTTTGGATGGGGGAAGATAAGAGATGGTGGTGAACAGCAGTTTTAAAGACCTGGAGGGTGGAGTGGGATTGAAGAGAGTGAGGGAGTTTGTTCCAGAGGTGGGAGAAGAGAGGAATGAAGGAGTGAAGGTGAGCAGAGAGTCTTGATTTTGGCAGTTTGACCATAAGTCTTAAAATCAATCTCTATATATCCATTCCAAATAGCACAATTCCAATCACAAATTAATACAACTAGCAACGGTACCCGCCATACGTGCGGGGCTTCAATTGGGAGGCCCAAATGAAAAGGCAAAATATCAGAACTTGAAGGCTTTTTTTTTTTCTTTTCTTTTTTTAATATAAACGATTTATATAAACATCCGTTAAATAATATCACACACAAATCATCAAAATCTAAATAGTATTTGTAGAATTTCAAAGCCACATTACTTCATATCAGTAAATATTATTCCATCGTGTTTGGAAAAATTGGAAAAATGGAAAATCAATATAGCCTATTTTACTCCAGGGGGTCCCAGGATTACCCACCCAAAATTTTGTTGTAATCAGTTCAGCCGTTTTTGCGGTACCTGGGAACAGACAGACAGACAGACAGACAGACATTTGATGAATTATAGTAATATACCATGAATATTACAAAATACAATGTTCCAAACACTCGAGAGGTAAACTAATATAAATGCCGTTCTCAAGTAATAACCAATACAGACTAACCTGTCCGTGAGAAAGGGCAGACACGTAACACTTCGTACGAATGGAAACAAAATCATAACTGCCTTGAGAAAATTACGAAACCTCCCACCTACCTTTGGATGGATAAAAGCGGCATCGTTTATGTGGAAACTCAAAATCACAATTGGATTGAGATATTATCAAACCAGCAAATGATTCCACATGCAGTAAATGGCAAAACTGTGAATGCCGAACCCATGAGTGAGTTTGCATCTGGATAGGGAGCAGCTTTGTACAAGTGGAAACTAAAAATCATAATTGTACTGAGATACATGACATGACCAATAGTATGTGGACACCCGAACAACGAACATCGCAAATCCAAAATCATGGGCATTAATATGGAGTTGTTCCCCCCTTTGCTGCTATAACAGCCTCCACTCTTCCAGGAAGGCTATCCACCAGATGTTGGAACATTGTTTTGGGGATTTGCTTCCATTCAGCCACAAGAGCATTAGTGAGGTCGGCACTGATGTTGGGTGATTAGGCCTGGCTCAGTCGGCGTTCCAATTCATCCCAAAGGTGTTTGATGGTGTTGAGGTCAGGGATCTGTGCAGGCCAGTCAAGTTCTTCCACACCGATCTCGACAAACCATTTCTGTACGGACGTCGCATTGAGCATGGGGGAATTGTCATGCTGAAACAGGAAAGGGCCTTCCCCAAACTGTTGCTACAAAGTTGGAAGCACACAATCGTCTAGAATGTCATTGTATGCTGTAGCGTTAAGATTTCCCTTCACTGGAACTAAGGGGCCGAGCCCGAAACATGAAAAACAGCCCCAGACCATTATTCCTCCTCCACCAAACTTTATAGTTGGCGCTATGCATTCGGGTAGGTAGCGTTCTCCTGGCATCTGCCAAACCCAGATTCATATACATATACATCTACATATTTACATGGGATATATACATACATACATCAGTCACATGATTGTCAAACAGATATGGGGCATGGGAGATCTAATAGATAAGTTTTTTCTTCAATGTTCATACTACCTACTCGAAGAATAAACATAAGTTAGATGAACGATGTGTCTAAGAATAGCACATAATTGAAAGGAATGATGCTTTAAACTGGTTGTATATTGTAAGAAAATAATTGAAGCTGTTCTCTAAGCAAGAAGAGGTCAGAAAAGAACTATGAACTTGAGTATGCAGACTTTTGTCATGATTATAAAACTATAACTACTTGCAACGGTACCCGCCCTATGGGCGGGGCTTCAATTGGGAAGCCAAAATGAAAAGGCAAAATATCAGAAATTGAAGGCAGAATTTTTTTATTTTAAACAATTCATATAAACATCCGTCAAATCATATCACACGTAAATCATCAAAATCAAAACAGTATCTTTAGAATTTCAATAAAAGCCACATCACTGTTCTTGTTCCTGCCTCCGATAGTCCTCCTCTAGGCGAGCCTTCTTTCTTGCAACAGCTTCCTTGGACGTTTTCGTTAGAGGCTTTCCATTTGGTAGGCATTTTACCGGTTTACCTGAAACATTACCTGCCCAGAAACACGTACCAGAGAAAACAAATCGTTTTGGCAATGGCCTCTCCAATATTGTACCCGTTTATGACGTTTGTCATACTCATATTGTCTCCAGTACCCGTTTGTGACGATGTTTTCATTGTGACGAAAATATTCGAATTTCACGAATATGTGAATTGTGATTGTGTTTCATTGTGATGTTGGTACAAAATCATTCCATTTTTTTTCCTAAAGAAAAGTGTACAGTTGATATCACGATTTGAAACACGATGGAATAATATAATAATAAAATAAAATAAAAGGTCTTTAATTCAAAAAAATTAATAAAAGGTTTAAATACCAACTTCTTTTTTTTTCAATACCAACAATACCAACACATACCAACCAATTTTTTGAAATACCAATTCTTTCCTGGAAGTCCTTGGTGTCTTTGTGTTTTATACTTCTCCCCGCCCCTTCCCACACCGCCTCCCCCCAAGCCCTCTCCCTCCCACACATCTCCCGATGTCCCTGCTCTCAAATGTTGTTTGTGTGCTTCCCCTTCTCTCCCCATTTTGTCTACCGCTCCCCTTTTTATATACTTTGTTTGTCTGTTTGATTTGCTTGTGTGATAAATGTTAGCTCTTTCACGAGCCTCGATTCTGTATGCAAAAAAATATATATATATATTTAAAAATTTTCATTTTAATTTAATAAAAGGTTTAAAGGAAAAGGTCTTTGTCTGTTTAATAAAAGGTCTTTGTCCGAGGTCACCGAGTTCGATAGGTGCAGCTGTGCAGCGATCGGTGCAGCCGTTGGTGCAGCACCTGGGAAAACAACATCGTCACAATGAGAACAATGGACGTTATGCGAACGTGAATGTTATGCGGGAGTCCAAACCTGAGAATACTGGAGACCAAAGAAGAAATTGGAAAAATTAAATAGCCCATTTTACTCCTGGAGATCCCAGGATTACCCACCAAAAATATCGTTTCGATCGGTTGAGCCGTTTTTGCGGTACCTTCGAACAGACGGCCAGACATTTGGTGAATTATAGTAAGATGTGAGGCAAATTGATTGGCACAATATGAAGAATTTTTATTTTGTTGCAGCCTCGATGAAAGTTTTGTTAATTTGATTTTTACTTGGTGCATTCTTAACTTTTTGCAAATTGTTTCAAAACTTTTGCCAACCGCTGCGCGGTGTGCACAAATCCATGTGTGTATAATTAAAACAAAAAAGAAGCAGTGCGTTTTAATTTAAATCAGCTAAATCGTTGCAATGGAACAATGTTCATACTAGTTTTCATTGCATGCGTTTCACACTGATAAAACGAAACCCTTCGGGTGAAATGTTAAAGTTTGCTGAATAATAGGAAACTTTCATTCTTCTGGAAGAAAAACAGCAATTGTTCTCTGACTCACTTATCAAAGCTTTAGATGTCCTTTTTCATTTGTACTGAACTCTGTGGATGCACCAACCAGGTTATGCCAAGGAGCAGCAGCGGCACGCACTTATTCACTCCATTCTGTAACTCGACTGTCTGATGTACTCAAGGGATGCACGAAGTGCATTCCATCAGACAGTCATTTTGAAATCACCTTGGAGGATGAATTATTTTCTATAGCTGCAGAATCTTTTGATGATGTTTTTTGAATAAAATGTTTGAAGCAAAGCAATGCTTTTGAAAAAAAAAAGCATGAAAAATGTATTTATTCGATACACTCTAAACCCCCCACCAGCAGCAGATGGTTAAGCAAAGCTAACATGGAAATGCACTGGTTTGGACAGACGTCATGTAGAGTACAAACATACTGCAGACAAGAGCACAGAGACAAAAACACTTCAGATTAAAATACTGCTGTCTAGACAATGCTAGTGTTACAGACCAAGAATAACCAGAAAACTTCTCTGCTCTCTTATCTTCTCCATGTTCCCAAATGACTAAGAGTAGAATATTGATGTCTATTTCTTATTTTTGCTATTCAGTTTCAAATTGGCATGCTGTCCTTTAAAATGCTCTTGTGCCGTAATTTTTCAAATTCAAAACAATTTTGTCAAATCAATTGTATGTAACCACTTATTGATGGCTGTACTGTCTGTTTATTACATGTTGAGAAACAGTATTTTCCCTCTTGTCTGACCTCACAAGAAGGTAAGAGTAGTTGGGGCCAATAAGTAGTAGTAGTAGTAGTAGTAGTAGTAGTAGTAGTAGTAGTAGTAGTAGTAGTAGTAGTAGTAGTAGTAGTAGTAGTAGTAGTAGAAAAAACTCTAGTAGTAGTAGTGTACCATATGATGTATATCTTGAAAAGTTTTGTATTTATATTTGAATATATGATTCCACAATTTGTGTACCTATTTACCCCGCGCAGGTGAAGCGAAAACAGGGTTAAGCAATTGGTTCCTGTTTGTCCAACTGCTTATATGTCTTATCAGTTTATGATCAACAGTTTATGTTCGATGAACAACTTATTTAAATATAATGTTATATTTTGAACAAATATCGGAACATGAATAGGAAGACGAGTCTTTCGTTTTGCAGTACCTTGGATCAGAATTTGGCCTGATCGCAAATGCACAGAGGTGGCAGATAACTTTTGTACTCTGTCTGTCTGCCTGGTAGTCAAACAAAATTGAAAGTCATTCCAAACACGAAATTTACTGTTTTTGAGGACGTTAAGGGCGTAATTTAAATATGGATTAAAACTGTCACGAGTATACATTTCACCCATTCTAGCAGGAAAGTCTGGAACCTTCTCCGTCACCTCTATACTGTTAGTCCACTCGAACATCACCGACCGCAACTCGCTACAAATGCTGTAGTATCAAAATTATTACGTCCAAGCAACAAAGGACCAAGGTGCATAAGGAACCAGCTACCATGTCAACACCAGCTACTACCTCAAACTTGACATCCCCGAACACTCTTCATGAAGGAGAAGTAGAAGTGGCACTGAAATCAACAAAATCTAGGAAAGCAGATGGGCAGGATGATATATATTCCCAGAATTCCTAAAGAATCTAAGTCCTAAAGGTAAAATTTGGTGTGCTTCCTTCTTGACTGTTATTCATCAGTCTGGCACCATTCCTTTGATGTGAAGAGAAGCTAAGGTTATCGCCATACCCAAGCCAGGGAAGCCGCTAGACGACCCTTCAAGCTACCAACAGATATCACTACTCTCCACATCAGATAGGTTGTTTGTGATCATCTTCGGGTAAGTCGTATCTCACCACCGCTAGTTAAGGCTTCCATCCCAGTGGGACAGGCAAAATTCAGTCTTCACCAAATGGAGACTCCATCCCTATTCAGCCAAACCGCTGTCACTGCCTTCTGTCTGAGCAATCGTCTGGCCAATGCCAAATTATATGTCTCCTGTGGTAAGCGGTTAGGGTGCTGGCTCGGAATCCTAGGATCCTGGGTTTGAATCCCGGTCGATCGCTGAATTAATGCCAGGGGGGTTGACTCAGCCTGTCATCCTTATGAGGTCGGCAAATTGAGTACCAGTTCACTGGTAATCCCTGTGTGTCGCAAGAGGCGACTAACAGGGTTGGCGACAGGAAGGGCATCCGGCCATAAAACATTGCTTCAAAAAGGGGACCACGGTGCCCCAAAAAGGCCAACCCCTGCTCTGCAGGGAAAAATGGCCTCTAAAGGGGTTCTGTGGTAATAAAGTCCACAATGAACCACATACGAAATATTTGAAAATCACTCTTGATCGCAGCCTGATGGACAGCAAACATCCAAAAATGAATTGCGAGACGAGCAAGACAAGCGTGAACCTCATCCATAAGTTTGCTGGCACTAGCTGGGAACCTGGTACATGCAGCTTTTTCAATTCTACTCTCGTTCTGGTGTATCACTGCAGAGTACTGCATATCTGTCTCGGCTGTGAGCAGCTTCACGAAGCACCTTGTCACTATCCTGAACTCTGCAATGAGATTGTATCTGGCACACTGAAGTTAACCCCTCTAATGTGGCTCCCTCTACTGACACATCACACCCCCAGACATTCACAGGAAAGCACAAACGCACAAAGTGTACCTTCACATACAATCCAATGCTGACCTGCCAATTCAAGAAAAGCTACTGAATCCTCCAAGACCTAAACTGAAGCCACGGAAGCCTGTCTGGATTAGGGAACCTGTTGTAGACAATACCAATGATAAGAAGTTGTGCTGGCAGCAATGGCAGAAGGCGTCAGTTCAAAGTGGCCAGCTTATCCAAGATCTCATGAAGGAGACCCCTGGCTTTGACCTACAAAGATGCCAGTGGAGTATCCTTTGTGGTGATTGTGAAGAAGAAGATCAATTGAAGGTATCGACCGCTAGGGACTTGAGGCTACTTAAGTTCTAGCCACGTGGATGCTCGGGCGATACTTAGCCTGCTGTGAGCTGGTCAGACAATGGTTCATGCTGGTAAGATTGAGATAGTACTCTGCGAGATGGCTTCTTGATTGTATTACCTCGCTTAAAAAATTAAAAAAATAACCACCTTTAGAGGCCATTTTTCCCCGCAAAGCGGGGGTTGGCCTTTTTCGGGAACGGTGGTTGTTGTTGTTTTTCGGTCCCCTATTTGAAGTAATGTTTTACGGCCAGATGCCCTTCCTGATGCCAACCCTTTTTGCCGCCTTTAACGACAAACAGGGAATTACCAGTGAACTGGTATTCAATTAGCCGACCTCGGAAGGTATGAACAGGCTGAGTCAACCCCCCTGGCGTTAATTACAGCGATTGACCGGGATTCGAATCCAGGATCCTTGGTTTATCCTAAGCTGGCACCCTAGCCGCTAGCCCAACACCAGGACCTCGCTTAATATACATAATCTGTTAGCTTTAATATACTCTTGTTGTATTTGTATTTGTTTCTTAGATCCTGCTTAATTCACGTTTAATAAAGCCTGTTATTGATCTGGCTGGTGTTGGCTTAGCGGTTAGGGTGTTGGTTTGGGATCCTGGGTTCGTAATCCCGGTTGATCACTGAATTAACACCAGTGGAGTTAACTCAGGCTGTCATCCTTCTGAGGTCAACAAATTGAGTACCAGTTCACTGGTAATTCCCTGTGTCACAATAGGCGACTAACAGGGTTAGCGGCAGGAAGGACATCCAGGCATAAAAACAGTGCTTCAAAAAAGGGGACCATGGTACCTGGAAAAGGACAACCCCTGCTCTGTGGGGAAAAATGGTCTCGAAAGGTGGTTCTTCTTCTTTTAATGACCAAAAGGCTTCTCCATCATTCATTGCATCCTTAACCAACCATGAACTCCACATGCAAGCACAACCCATCATATGCACAAGTAGAAGTACACTGAAAGCCCAGTGTGTATTCATGGCTGTCAAAATCAGACAGTTCCACATGTAGTGGGGTGAGTGCAGAGGAGATTCAACAGGTCCTTTGCAGAACTTCACTGGGCCACTGTTGCTGCAATCAAATGGCTCTCATCACTGTTTCTTCAACTAAAATATCCTACAGGATCATACAAAAGAAGAAGAGACTAAAGGTATTAGTAATAAATTGCTTAATCTTTATGAATAACACTGGAATCTTCGACATTTAAACACTAGGGAGTTAATAGAACACCTTTCCCCATGCAGTATTGAGACAAGGGACATGTGAAGGATCTTTCTTTTCAATTATTGCTTTGCGTTTCTGAGCACAATCTACAGACTCCGCATTTAATATGGAATATTTTTTTGTGGGGGTGAACTTACTTTTCAAGATGTCTTAGAACCAAAAGTTCATTGGAATTATGTTGAAATTATTCTAGATTTTGTTACTGTGACCTTTAAAAGAAACAAAAACCACATTTGATATTTCGAAACAAATAAATTGATCCTTGAAAGTGATGTATACTGATATCGAACTCAATTCATGGACAGTACTGTGTTAAACTTCTGTACGTTTTCCAGAAGTATCTCTTTATTTTGCACATTAGCTAAAAAAATTTTTAACAAAAACAAAAGTTAAATTACGACTGGGATTACGGACAGTACAATTACAGTTCAGTACTTCGTGTAACCCCCACGAGCATTCAGGAGAGCACGTACATGTTGAGGCATGCTGTTCACGAGATTTGCCAAGGTTTGGACAGGAATCGCTTGCCATGCAGTGACAATAGCCTGCTGCAATTCACGCACAGTGGTCAGCTGCTGGTCCAAGTGGTCGATTTGACGCATTAATTCTGCCCACAAGTTCTCTATTGGATTCATATCCGGGGACATGGCAGGCCACTCAATATGCTTGACACCACGGTCAGCAAGAAAGTGTTGGATCATGCGAGCACGATGAGGCAGTGCATTGTCATCTTGGAAGACGACGTTTCCTCGAAAGGCTGCACAAGCAAATGGAAGCAATGTTTCTTCCAGAATGGACCTGCACTTGAACTGGTTCAGGTTTCCATTCAGAACAACCAGGTCAGTTTTGCCCCCTGTATGAAAAGCAGCCCAAACGGTCACCCCACCACCTCCAGCTTGGACTCTTGGCACTATACAATCTTTGTTGTAGGCTTCATGCACTTGTCTGCGCACTCAGACACGGCCATCTTGACGATAGACGCGAGATCTTGGAGACGGCGGCAGGGATTTTCGAAGCTCCACACGGTCTCCACGTTTTTCGAAGTTAAGTCTGTTCACAATTGTATTTTGTCGAAACTGTATTTATCTTTCGGTGTGTGAAGTTATTGTGTGCAACTTTGGTTGTTTCTCGGTGTTTATCTTTCATAAATTGATCGTCTGTTTGCCGTGTCGCGAGCAAGGCCTTGTACAGTGTGCACTGTACAACCTTGAGGCTTTGTTTTTCTCTCAGTGGTCCGTCGTTTGTGATCCAATAACTTTCGTTCTCTGTATTCCCAGTCTTTTCACCCATACTTCCTTGTGTAAATCTCAACTCAAAAAAAAAACAAAAAAAAAAAAACATTTCCTTCTCTGTTCTCATTCGTTTATTCATTCTTATTCGTTCGTTCGTTCTTCGACCACGTGTTTCTCCCCCATTTCCCCAGATAGTTTTCACTCATTAACCTTCAATGTTTACACTTTCCCCTCAAGTTATGTATTCCGTCATATTTTATAACACCTTTTTCTTCTTCTTCTTTAAAAGGCTGCTTTCGACTTGCTCACCAAATCAATTCATCCCAAAAAAAATATCCATCTCCTATAGTGCCTTTTTTCTACATTCCCTAAACTCTCCTGCACTCCATCCTCCATCCAGCGTCCTTAAACGTATTTTTAACTCGAAGGTCACAAGAAACTCATTTTGCAATAAATGTTCGTTTCCCATAAATCGTACACTTTCAAAAATCCAATCTCACCCCTCCCCTCCAAATCTTCCCCATAACTCCTCCCCTCCAAATCTTCCCCATCACCCCTCCCCTCCAAATCTTCCCCATCACCCATCCCTTTCAAATCTCCCCCCTTGCCCCCTCCCTCCTAAACTACCCCCTCACCCCTCCCCGCCAAGACGCCCCCTCGCCCCTCCCCTCCTAGACTCCTGCCTCACCCCTCCCCTCCAAATCTCCCCCATATCCCATCCCTTTCAAATCCCTCCCCTTGTCCCTTCCCTCCCAAACTCCCCCCTCACCCCTCCCCTTCAAATCTCCCCACCCTCATTGCTTCTCAATTTCCCCCCTCTCACTCCCCCTCCTCAAAGCGGCCTCCCCGCTTCTTCCCCCTTCAAACTCTCACCTCCATCTCCCCCAACCTTCTGCCTCGCTCTTCCCCCTCCTCAAATAACACCTCATTGTGGCTCACCCAATCACCATCAAACCTTTTGTCCACCCCATCCTTCCCTTTCTCCGAGCTATTCTGAAATCTCTGACACACCTTCAACAGCTCTCCCTACCTCTTCCACCTCTTCCACATCTTACCCTACCCCTCCTCCCCCCTGTTCTGTATCTGATGCTCCCCCTTCCTCTTCATTAACGGTATGGACGTCAAACATCCGGGGCCTTCGTTCAAACTTAACTGATCTCTCCATACAGGTTGCTTCTGTCAAACCAGACGTGATCTGCTTAACAGAAACTTTCCTCCTTTATGATGTCTCTGATTCCATAGTATCTCTCCCGGGCTACTCCCTCCTCCGGTATGATAGATCTGAGCCTCGTCCTGGAGGCGGGGTTGCTATCTTTATCAAAAACTCTCTTCCTCACTCGCCCTGCACTGCACTCTCTCCACCTCACCCCCAGGAATACCTCTGGCTACGGCTTCCCCTTCGCTCCCACCTCTTGTTCATATGTGTGTTGTACCGTCCACCAAACAGTGATGACTCCATCTACATCTCGCTGTCTGATGATATGGACCAACTTCTATCTACTCATCCCAACTCTCTCTTCCTCATATGTGGTGATTTCAACTGTCATCATGCCAGTTGGCTGGGTGTGGGTACCTCTCTCACCAGCCATGGCTCCTCAGCAAAGGACTTCTGCGACTCACTGGGACTGACACAATCTGTCAATTTCCCGACCCGGATCTCAGTCAACGGAACATCTTCTCTTCTGGACTTGGTTATGACTAACTTCCCTGAAAATGTCTGCTGCTCTTCTTCTGCTCCGATCGGATCATCTGATCATGTCCTTGTTAAAGTGGACATCTCTCTGACCATCCTCAGGGAGCCTGCTCAGCGTCGACGAGTCTGGCATTTCACTCAGGCCAACTGGCACGGTCTTCAAGCAGCCATCAATCATCTGGACTGGTCTCCCATCTCTACCACCTCTGACATCAACTCATCCTGGGAATTCTTCCAAAGTAAATTGCTCTCTCTCATGCACAGATTTATCCCATCTCGTCTTCAGTTGTCATACCCTTCCTCCCGTCCATGGTACACGGAATCTTGTGGTGAGGCTGTTGCCCAGAAACAACTTGCCTTCGTCTCCTGGAAAGCAAATCCAACGGAAGGAAATCTCATTTCCTTTCACAAAGCCCGAAACAAGTGTGTGTCCACCCTCAGGAGAGCCAGGAAACAATATCTCTCCGTTCTCAAGACCGAACTCTCTTATCTGTCTCCCTCTTCCAAATCCTGGTGGCGTCTGGTCAAATCCGTTTCTGGTGTTTGTTCCCCCTCCATCCCCTCCCTTACCTCAAACGGCTACACAGCTGACTCCGCACGTGAAAAAGCTGAATGCCTCAACTCTGTGTTTGCCTCTAAATCTTGTGTCCCAAACCCATCCCTCTCGGTACCCACCATACCCAGTCGTACCCTGCTGCTCCTGGACTCCGTGTCCTTTCCTCCTGACAAGGTGGAAAAGTTTCTGTCAACCCTCGACTCTGATTCTGCAACTGGACCCGACGGCATCAGCCCACGGGTCCTAAAATCCTGCTCTGCTGCTCTATCTCACCCTCTCTCTGTTCTCTTCACCCTCTCTTTTGCTCAAGGTCAACTGCCATCTGCTTGGAAATCAGCCAACATCACCGCTTTGCACAAAAAAGGTGCAAAAACAGATCCTAGCAACTACAGACCAATCAGCCTTCTCCCAATTATCAGCAAAGTCATGGAATCCATCATTGCTTCTGATATGAAATCTTTCCTCTTCTCCAATGGCTTGATCTCTGATCATCAATTTGGTTTCAGACCAGGTCACTCTACTCTGGACATGCTGCTTCTGCTGTCTCAACAATGGATGGAGGTCCTCAATGCCAAACAGGAAATTAGAGCTGTCTCCCTCGACATATCACGTGCCTTCGACACGGTCTGGCACCCCGCTCTGCTCACCAAACTCTCCTCCTTTGGTATCCATGGAAATCTCCACGCATGGCTGGCGGACTTCCTCTCTAGTCGTCGTCAACGTGTGGCCCTGAATGGGTTTCTCTCATCTCCTCTTCCTGTTCAGGCTGGAGTTCCCCAAGGCAGTGTTCTGGGCCCCGTGCTTTTTCTGGTCTTCATCAATGATCTCTCTGACTCTCTCGAAAATCCTCTCTATCTCTTTGCTGATGACTCCACTCTCTGCCGCTCCATTCCTCTTCCCTCAGATCGGCAGTCTGCTGCCTCCTCACTCTCTGAAGACCTGGACAAAATCACAGACTGGTCAAACAAGTGGAACATGTCTTTCAATCCTGACAAATCTCACACTCTTACTATGTCTCTCCGAAAAGATCGACTGGACAACCCTCCCATCTACTTTCTCAACAATCCTCTCCAAGAAGTTCTGTCGCTCAAGATTTTGGGTCTCACTATCTGCCATGATCTTTCTTGGGAAAACCACATTTCCAAGCTGGCCTCCAAAGCCAGTCGCCGACTGGGCATCCTCCGTCGTGCGAAGTCCTTCCTCGGCACACCTGAGCTCCTCACCACATACAAGGCTTTCATCCGCAGCTCAATGGAATACTGTTCTCCCCTATGGGCCGGTGCTCCTGCCTCACACCTAGCTCGGCTTCACGCTGTTGAAACCAAAGCTTTCAGAATTATTGGAATCTCCCGCGATGAAGCTATCTCTGAGGGCCTTTCACTCACTCACCGCAGGCAGGTAGGTGGTCTTTCTGTCTTCTACCGACTCCTCTCCGGCCTTGCACCCCCAGCTCTCTCTGTGCTCTGTCCCCCAAATATTCCTACAGGTCGCACAAGATCTGCCAGCAACCCTCTGATGGTTAAACTGCCGAAATCTCGGCTCTCCGCTCACCTTCACTCTTTCATTCCTCTTTTCTCCCGCCTCTGGAACAAACTCCCTCACTCCCTTCAATCCCACTCCTCCCTCCAGGTCTTTAAAACAGCTGTTCACCACCATCTCTTATCTTCCCCCATCCAAAACCTTGATCTTTTCTACCCCCGCTAATTCACCCCTGATCCACCTTGTTTGAAATTCCAACTTCTTTCCTGGAAGTCCTGGCAGTGTCCATATGTTTTATACCTCTCCCACTGCCCCCTTCCCACGCCCCCCCCCCAAAGCCCTCGCCCTCTCTCAGATCTCTCGATGTCTCCATGTCTCTCGGTCCCTGCTCTCAAATGTTGTGTTTGTGTCCTTCCCCCTCTCTCCCCATCTTGTCTACCGCTCCCTATGTTATATGTTTTATGTGTCGGTTTGTCTTTCTGTGTAATTAATGTTCGCTCTTTCACGAGCCTCGATCTTGTATACAAAAAAAAAAAAAAAAAAAAAAAAAAAAAGACCAGAAATCTAGACTCGTCACTGAAGATCACGTGATTCCAGTGTCCTGGCTGCCATTGACGGTGCTCTCTGGCCCACTGCAATCGGCGCTGGCGGTGTTGTCTGCTCAGGCGTGGCTTTCTCAGGGGACGCCTGGCACGATAGCCTGCTTGAACCAGTCGTTGGTTGACAAGCCTTCTGGATACAGGCACATTTGTCAGTTGCTGCCACTCAGCCCTAAGCCGATTAGCTGACTTGGTACGGCCATTGCGGACTAACCGGTGCAGCTGGCGATCATCCCTCCTTGTGGTTCTGCGGGGACGTCCTGGCCTCAGCATTGGAGTAGGGACACCCCTCTGAGCATTTCGTTTCAGGATCTTTGACACCTGACCTTGAGTGATGTCATACTGCCGAGCAATAGCACGCTCTTTCGTGCTGTAATTTCGTAAAGCCACCACTCCATGACAAACAGCATTGTCGAGTTGACGGACCATCTCCAGAGGAAGCGGCAATAACTTTTGGAGACGTGCAGCAGTTGTTTTCCACTAATACAGAACGCAACAGCCCTTGTATACCCGAGTGTGAAGCCAATCATCAAATGCACCTGTCCGTACATTTTGCCACGCCACCTGTGATATAATCCTGTTGTTGACTTCTTGCTGCGACAGACAATCAGTGACATGGTTCTTTTAACAAATAAATCACCAAAGTGTAAAAGAAACTCACCAGATTGATATACTGAGTTAAGAAAGTAAACCCAAGTCAAGAAAAAAAAAATATTCCATTTTAAATGCCAGTCTGTATATTTCCTATGAGGGGATTTTGTCTTTATCTTTATACTCCACAACTCTGAGAGCACGAGGCACAAATTGTATTGGTTGAGGTGGCATTAAAATGGCATGATACTTAATCCACATACTGCTACACTAGAGGTTTTTGGAGGTGCCAACAAGGTGTTCTCCAGTGTTTAAGTACATTGTTAAATTGAAATAAAAAAGTGTTGAAGGTTGTAGAAAAAAATAAAATAATAATAACGTTTTTTTGGAAGTTTACCACCGTTGATACAGCGTCTTTTATACCACCGTAGCTTACACATTAAATTAGTTATTTCGTGCCTGTTGTCTGTGTTCTTTATGACGTCCCTAAAAACTGTAGTTTCCTGTTTGGAATAATTTTCAATTTTACTTGACTTCCAGACAGGCAGATAGATTGAAACAAGTACAGATACATTCAAAGTACACCGCCCCATGCCAAATAATTAAATATGCTGCAGCGCGGCATTGCCGGGGCACCTCCGGCGCCCGGCAATACCGCAGTGCAGCTCATTGAGGCTGCATTGGGAGGGAGAGGTGTACACTAATTGATTGATTAATTGTATAATTAAAATCAATAAAAGATTATCACAAAATATTTTCATAATCAATTGGCTAATCGCATAACTAAACCACTAGTGCTTCATCCGAAGATGTATCTTTTAGAAATTTAATTAAATAAGTCATTTATAAAAAATTAAATAATTAATTGATTACTCAATAAATAATTAATCGATTAATCAATAAATAATTAATAGATGAAATGATTAATCAATAAATCAAAAATATCCTTGATAGCCACATCACTTGGTCACTCATGTCCAAATATTAGCTTCCCAGCTCAAAAGGTGCCTGAGATATTGGCCAAATGAGAAAGAAAATAAATAAATGATTAATAATGAAAATAAATAAATAATAATCATTAAAAAATTAAATTATTAATCAATTTGGTCAGAGAACACATAAACTACCACTATTTCATCAGAATCTGTAACTTAAAAAAAAAATTTTTTTTGGGCATTAATCGAATAATTAAATAATTAATCGATTAATTTATTAATTAATAAATCAAAAATATCCTTTGCAGCCAAATCACCTGGTCATTGGCATGTCCAAATGTCAGCTTCCTAACTCAAAAGGTGCCTGAGTTAATGGTCAGAAGAGAAAGGAAATTTGATTAATTAAATAAGTACTTAATTAATCGCTAATAATTAAATAACTCCTCAATTTATTGATTAATCAAAAAAAAAATACCGTTTTTGACAAAGGACTTGCTCACTATTGTGCCGAAATTTCAGCTTCCTAGCTCAAAGGATGGCTGAGATATCGCCCGGACAAACAAACAAGAAAGAAAACAAGAAAGAAAACAAACAAGAAAACAAACAAGAAAACAAATAATTAAATAACTCCTCAATTTATTGATTAATCAAAAAAAAAAATACCGTTTTTGACAAAGGACTTGCTCACTATTGTGCCGAAATTTCAGCTTCCTAGCTTAAAGGATGGCTGAGATATCGTCCGGACAAACAAACAAGAAAGCAAGAAAGCAAGAAACCAAGAAAGAAAACAAGAAAGAAACCAGAGTGAAAACTGAGTACTCTCTTTCAGCGTGCGTCACTGCCGAGCCCCCTTTGGTGCCCGGCAATGACGATTTGCAATGCCTGGAGATGGCATAGGAAAGGAGCGGTGTACAACAACCAGAGTGAAAACTGAGTACTCTCTTTCAGCGTGCGTCACTGCCGAGCCCCCTTCGGTGCCCGGCAATGACGATTTGCAATGCCTGGAGATGGCATAGGAAAGGAGCGGTGTACAACAGTTACCTTGTTCCTCTGTGTGCATGCAGGCTCAGAACGAGATTCCGGAAATTTTGCCAAATTCATGTTCATTGAATTCATTCAAATTCATGTTCTACAGTGTTCAAATTATAAAATTCAAATGAAATTATTAGTTCCTCAATCATAGGCTGACGTCTGCAGACAGACAATTGCTTAACCCCTGCTTGCACTTTGCATGCGGGGTAATAAATGCAGACGGCAACGGACAAGTTTTGCGCAAACAGACGACAGACTGGTAATAAACGCGCAGACGGGTAATAAGTGCAGATGGCAAAGCACAGGTTCAAGACAAAATTGTACAGTGCTAATGACACACCTTGCCAGCGATGACACTGAACCAAGGCCAGAGAAGTGATTTTCCTTATTTCAATCTCGTCAACAATATAGAAAGCAATTACATTGATACCTGATAATCACGAGTGCAATTGAAACAAAATTTCGAATGGCTGCATGTGAAATATTACAAAAGGTGTATGATGATGTCATATAGGCCGTATTATATGAGAAACATATCTTACGTTATTTCTATTACTCAAAATAGCTGCAGTCTAGACTGAAACAACCATTTGAACAGAACGTGCTGCAGCACGTTATAAGAACATGTCAGACTGTGCAGGTTTCCATTCAGCAGCTTTTTCCTCCCAATCTAATCAAAGCAGCACTTCTACTTGTACAACTGGGGGGAAAAAAGTTCATTTATTCACAGCCTTGGAGTTGTCACTGCAGATGTCTGAGATTTCCAAGAGGGAGATACAGCGCCAGGAAAGGCAAAATAATGCATGGTGAAAGAACATATGTGGGGTGAAAAAAGAGAAAGAAAAACATCAATAAAGACAAGACGGTGAACAAAAAAGAAAAGACGATGCAGCAACAAAAGTAAAACGAAGACAGGAAATATATGTCGACAGGCAGATGGCTCAGATGGTCAGTGTCCTGTGTTATGATGATCAAATTTATTGGACGCTTCCACCCCAGGCTTGGCCGTATGAACAAATCTGTCCGAGGTTCTTCATGACCCTTCGAGCGCGGTGTTGCCAGATGCTTTCCTCCATTGTCCCACATTCACAAGGTCATTCAAGAGGTTCCCAAAGTAGAAATATGATTTATGACCCTTGCTGGTCATTTGCAAAATGGATTGTATTGCTCTCCAACTGTGAGTGCAACCTTTGCCAAACGGCTGCTAAAGTGATGCTTCATCACACTTCGAAAACAAATTGAAACAGTAGTTGAAGGCTAAGGATAATAATTTGGAACAGAAAATTAAGATGTATCTTAAAGAAAGGTGTGATAAAGCTGTAACATTGCTCTGACACTGTTCCTCCATAAGAGGCTTGTCAAAGCTAAAATGGTTCCTGGGTGCTTTGAATGTATTACTCTTGGGGCTAAAGATTCCTAATGTGCGAGCTTTTTTGCAGCATTAAAAAGGTTTTCCAGCATTGTCGTCACTCACCTAGAATATGTCCTATATTTGCACCACCAAACAGGAGGAATCTGGCTTACATGCCTCAAGGTAGTGTCTTGTCCCAATTATACAAATAGATGTAACATGAACTTTGTTTGATATTAACCTTAACTTTTACTGGATGATTCAACATGACCTTAGACCAGGAGCCCAGAAGGTTTATTCAAGTGAAAAGCGCCGAAGCAACTGACCACGTGGGTTGAAAGGGTTCTACCCCCACATCACAAAAATGCATTGCTGCCGGGTCGGGGCCGGTGCCTTCCCACCCAAATCGCCCAAAATAGGGACGCCATTACCGAAAATCCTATTTTCATCAATATCTGGAAAACTATACATGGCAGTATCACAAATCTGCTGTCTACACCCATGTTTTCATGGTCAATCACTACAAAAATGCATTGCTGTCGGGTCGGGGCCGGTGCCTTCCCGCCCAAATCGCCCAAAATAGGGACGCCATTACCGAAAATCATATTTTCATCAATATCTGGACAACTATACATGGGAGTATCACAAATCTGCTGTCTACACCCATGTTTTCATGGTCAATCATTACAAAAATGCATTTCTCCTTGGTCAAGCCCAAAAGCGCCCAAAGTAAGGATACCATTGGTAAAAAAAATTAAAAACTTTCCTAATTATCTGGAAAACTATACATGATAATACCAAATGCAAAAACAGTGTTTAGACTTTAAACACTTTTCTAAACACTATCTTGCACCACGTTTCTAAACATGTTTAAATTTATGCTAAACATGTTTAGGAAGTTGATGGCTTGTGTTTATTAAACAGACGGTGTTTATGAATTTGACATTTGTGTTTAGGTTTTAAACATTTTTAGAAACGTTGTGCAAGAAAAGTGTTTAAAGTCACAAATGAAGTGTCTACACCCATGTTTTCATGGTCAGTCATTACATTGACAACATTTACAGTGTTTAAAATATCTAGTTCACCATGCATTACCTCAACAATGGTGTATTATTGTATTTCCATCCAACTTGTGTCCTTAACTCACAACTTGCAGAGTCATTGTCCTTCAGAAGGAAAATAGTACTGTTCAATGACACTAGTTGTTCTGACATCTCTGCATTTTTACGTGTTTACTCCGTCAGCTTCAATTCCCCCGTGCAGCAAGACACTTGGTAATCATATCAAAAGAGCCCGATATGTGGCAATAATCTGGAAGAGGGCTGACCAGACTGATCCAACAGGTGGGGCAAGTCCCACAGACTATGGATGGAAGTTGACTCAAAACTGCTTTGAACCAGATTGGTACCCAGGAAGTGCAGTACCAGAGTCCCTCACAGGCCTACCTACGGATGACGGAGACAGAGTTGGAGCAGCTTCCATAGATGACGAGGAATCAGACGTCGATAGTACTTGGAGTGAGGACAGCAATACTCGTGATGAGAGTGACGGAGTAGAAATGTAAAAATGCAGAGATGTCAGAACTGTCAGAACTGCAGAGAGTCTTTTGACACAACGGCCAGCAATTCAGGTGTTCGTGGAGGGGCTGCTGTCCTCATTGAAAAGAAGCTACAGACTGAACTAATTCATTTGGCTTGCCACCATCATGCGCACGAAATCATTCTGGGAGATGTTTTCACCACTCTTTTCGGTCCTTCATCAGGCCCTGACATCCAGCTTTTTAAGTGGTTTCAGGCGGAGTGGCCGTCCATTGCCCATCACCAACCAAAAAATGGATTCACAGATCCTGATACGGCAGCTGAGTTTGCACATCACCAACCAACAATGACATGATGGATGAAGCTCTGGAATTTGCTCTTGTGTGTTTGAAAGATCAGCAGCCACGAGATGATTATCGTGAACTCCTAGAACTGACTGTCATCTACATGGGAGGAATCCCACCTCGTGGAATCCGGATCATGGCTCCAGGAGCAATGCACAGAGCCAGATGGATGGCAAAAGCACTATATTCACTACAGGTGTTCATGTTTCGGTCAGAGTTCCACTTGACACTTCGAGAGGCGAGAGAACTCCGAGCCTTCAACATTTTTGTCTGCCTTGTGTATGTACAGGCTTGGTTTCGGGCTCCACAAGCTATTGAGGCTCCCCTGAATGACATTAACCTCTTCAAGAAGTTGGAAAAGTTTGAACAAATCAATCAGAAGATGGCTCAGGCAGCCTTGAAGGCACTTGGCCGCCACACGTGGTACATGAGCCCAGTACTAGTGGCATTTGCATTCTTTGACACCAGAATTGACAAAGAAAGCAAGATCAATATGATTGAAGCATTGAAAAATGACGGTGAAAACCCCTCTCCAAAGAGACCAGCTATCAAACGAGGAACCGCCCTGTCAATCGCTGGCCTCATAACAAAACACACCAAGCATTTCTTCAGCATCCGAGGGACCCCAACTGATTGGATGGATAAGGATCCTGGTTCATGGGAGCAAGAAACCAGCTTTCAGGAAGCAAAGAAAGCCGCCAGTGGCTTAGTCGTGGTGAACGACAGGGCAGAAAGGGGTGTCACATTGATACAAGACTACAATAAGCTCCTTACAAAGGATGAAGAGCAAAAGCAAGCGCTGCTCCAAGTTGTTGCTGCTCACAGGAAGATGTACCCCGATGCCAGGAAGGCAACAGTGGTGAAACAGGCCCAGAAATAGGAGTTACATTTCTCATTATATTTGGGTTTTTTAATATTATGTGATATGGTGTCTCTTCATTTTATGAACTGAACATTTGGATTGTTATCATTGAATTTGAGTTTTCATAGCAATATAGTGCTATTTGTGCAGCTATTGTAACTTGTGTTTGCTAGAATACAAAGAAAGTGAGTGGAGGGTGGATTTTCATAAAACAAACTTCTGGTTTTGCTTTCGATCCATATATAGAAAAGTTTTGTAGACACCTTTAGTTTGAAGGCTGATGTGGCACCCCTAAATAAAATCAGATTGCTTTCATATTTGGTGTCTTTTCATTTTGGAACAAAAGGAACAACATAAAGCCATGTCCCAGTAAATATTTAAAAAAATATATTTTGAGCACCACCCTAATATATATATATATATATATATATATATATATATATATATATATATATATATATATATATATATATATATACACACACACACACACATACACTACATGACCAAAAGTATGCGGACACCCCTTATTAGTGGATTCGTTATAATTAGTGGATTTGGCTGTTTCAGCCATACCTATTGCTGACAGGTATATATAATCAAGCAGCATACATTGCATAGGCATGCAATCTCCATAAACAAACATTGGCAGTGGAATGGGCTGTACTGAAGAGCTCAGTGACTTTCAACGTGGCACCGCTATAGGATGCCACCTTTCCAACAAGTCAGTTCGTCAAATTTCTGCCCTGCTAGAGGTGCCCCGGTCAACTGCAGGTGCTGTTATTGTGAAGTGGAAACGTCTAGGAGCAACAACAGCTCAGCCCCAAAGGGGGACCAACTCCATATTAATGCCCATGATTTTGGAATGAGTCCCAGAAGAGTGGAGGCTGTTATAGCAGCAAAGAGGGGGTCGGGGGGGACCAACTCCATATTAATGCCCATGATTTTGGAATGAGATGTTCGATGTTCAGGTGTCCACATACTTTTGGAGTATATACACGACATGTACGGGCGGCATCGGCTCCAGGACCAAGTGGAGTGCCCTACAAGGTGTTTAAGAGTTGTGAAGGCATCAGGCAGTATCTGTGGAAGGCTCTGAAGGTGGTATGAAGGCAAGGAATTTTGCCCAGTCAATGGAGTAGGGCAGAAGGAGTTTATATTCCAAAGCAGGAGGAGGCTGTGACACTTGAGCAGTTTAGAACAATATCATTGCTCGATGTAGATGGGAATATATTGATGGGTGTCTTTGCGGCACGGCCCAGCGTTCATCAGAGAGAGTGGTTTTGTGGATGGTTCTGTGCAGAAGGCAGGAATACCAGGATCACCAGGATGCGTTGAACACTCAGCAATGGTCTGGCATGTGTTACAGGAGGCAAAGGAAGGATGTTGCGGTGGTATGGCTGGATTTGAAGAATGCATATGGGTCAGTGCAGTGCCGCATGCCTTGATCAGGTATGCCATGGATTTATTTTGGGTGCCACGGAAATTTAGGGATATTTTGATGGCATATTGTGGAGTATATCCACTTGGTCAGGATGATATATCAATATGTCAACTATTTATTTGGAATATGGGCGGTGTACTTTGATGTAGAATGTAAACTTTGAATGTGCTTGTTTAATACCTTGTTGGTTGCATCTGTAACAATGCTAGAGTTTTAATGTAGCTTTTCCAATTGAGCAAATCATTTTCTTTAATTGAGCCAAATCATTTTCTTAAATTGTGCCATATTTTCTGCTATTCCATCCTCCACATATTTGTTTTCACTGATGTCCTTGTTTTTAAGTTTCCCCAAGAGCATTCAATTTCCCATACTTTGCATGGGAAGCAGCAATAATATATTACAGAAATGATCGTCAGTCCACCCCCAGGCCATGAGCTTGTTGAATGAAGACAGAAGCGAGATAAGAAACATTACTTCTCATCCACGCTTTGCTAGTTGCTGCATCCACTGCAACACGAGTCATTATCCTGCATCCTTTGCTGTACTCATTCTGGCAATTTGACAGTATGTGTAATTTTGATTTTCTCATGCTTGACTTTTGGTGATGAACTTCATTTTCAACCAACAGAGTTAGCACGTAGAAAATGTAAAAGATAGCTACAGTCACGTGAAAAAGTAAGTACACCCGCTGTAAAGTTTTGACTTTTTCAACATATTTCAACATACAGCTATTTGATCTTCATTTCAAAAATATTGATAGATAAAGGTGATATAATATAACAAATATCATGAAACATTTACATTTTGTAGTCCATTGTATAATTTAAATAAACATCAATGCAAATTTCGCATGTGGAAAAAGTAAGTACACCCCATGAAATGTTTTTTTAATCTTTTTAACATATGTGGACATATCAATATTTCATCTTCATTTAAACAGTATCTGTAGATAAAGGTGATCTAATTGAACAAAAAACAATGAAAAATGGACTTTGCAATAATTTATTCAACAAAAAATTGTTGCACAGCATGCACAATTGCATGCACAGCTCGTTTCAAATCCCCCCACAACATCTCGATGGGATTTAGATCCGGGCTTTGACTTGGCCATTCCAGAACCCTCCATTACTTTCTTTTCAGCCATTCCTTGGTGGATTTTCTGGTATGTTTAGGGTCATTGTCATGTTGCAAGGTCCACCTTCGGTTGAGCTTCAACTTTCTGACAGATGGCCTCACATTATCCTCAAGCACCCTCTGGTACAATGAAGAAATCATAGTGGATTCTATGATGGTGAGATGCCCAGGCCCTGATGCAGCAAAGCTGCCCCAAACCATAATATTTCCACCACCATGCTTTACAGTTGGTATCAGGTTATTGTGGTCAAATGCTGTCTTTGGTTTTCGCCAAACATGTCTTCTGGTACTGTGGCCAAATAGCTCCACCTTTGACTCATCTGTCCAGAACACATTGTTCCAGAAGTGTTGGGCTTTGCCTAGGTGTTCATTGGCAAACTTTAGTCTTGCCCTGATGTTCTTTCTGGACAGCAAAGGTTTCCTCCTGGCACACCTCCCATGTAGATCAAATTTGTGCAGCCTCTTTCTAATGGTAGACCCGTGCACTTTGACATCAACAGTGGCAAGAGCTACCTGTAGGTCCCGTGATGACATTCTAGGTTTCTTAGAGACTTCTTTCAGCATCTTGTGGTCTGCTCTCGGGCTGAACTTGCTGGGGCGGCCTGGCCTGAACACGTTGGCTGTTGTTTGGAATCTTCTCCACTTGCAGATGATATTCCGGACAGTCGAACGATTGATTTCAAATTGTTTGGAGATCTTTTTAAATCCCTTCCCAGACTCGTAGGCATCTATAACCTTCTTTCCTCAGAGAGCTCTTTTGATCTAGGTATGGTGACGCCGCACACTTCAACAACAAAGAGCAAACCAAACGAAATGCTTCTTAGCTCTTTCACGAGCCTCGATTCAGTATACAAAAAAAAAAAAAAAAAAAAAATATTCTGAGGTTTAAATAAGACAGGTTCCTCCAAGATCCTCTCTAACGATGTTCTAATCATTTGCACCTGAGCTGGTGCACCTGATTCAGATTTTAGGTATTTGAAGTAGTGATAAATGTGGGGGTGTACTTACTTTTTCCACATGTGAAATTTGCATTTATGTTTATTTAAATTATACAATGGACGAAAAAATGTAAATGTTTCATGATATTTGTTATATCACCTTTATCTATCAATATTGTTGAAATGAAGATCAAATAGCTGTATGTTGAAATATGTTGAAAAAGTCAAAACTTTACATGGGGTGTACTTACTTGTTCACGTGACTGTACCTTTAGCGTAAGAAAAAAACGACCAAATGGAGTTGCCCCAACCATCCCCCTCGGTGACTTGTTCGCCTTGCATGTTCCCGGAGGAATAAGAAAAGCTGTTGTAATGGTTCTGTGTGTCAGTCAGTGAGTGAGTCTGCACTAATGCTCAGATCTAATGTCATCTTATATTCCCCAGCGAGGCATTGCATTGTTCAATGCTATATGTCTTGTTAAAGAACAGTACCCGATTGGTGTATCTCGAAGAACAGATCACACAAACACAATATACACCAGTCAGGTCACATCACCTGTGATCCGGTCATATGACCTGACTTTGATAGTGTGATACTGACTGATACGTTGGTGTATCACGTGACTGCAAACACAACATATTTCCCCATCTTCCCTATATTATTTTCCCCTATTATTAACCACTAGCAGAAGTGCCCGGCTGTGCCGGGCGGGGGGCGGGGGGGGGGGGGAGGAAGGGGGTTCATATATATATGCTGTTGGGTGAATGTGGCGTTCATCACGTTTCTGAGTTGAGTGTGATGCGATCAGGAAGAAGAAGAAGCCGTACTACCAACTTCGTACACTTCCGGAATTGTTTGATTTATTTGTGTTCAAATGTCTGGTGATTGTTTTGTATTTATTTATGCGAATATGTACTTGTATATAACTGTAATTAATTTTTAAAAGCTTCGGCACTATCGAGCGTTTTTCTTTTTAACTCCAAAAAAACGATCTTTTTTTTTCTTCTAAATTTTTGCTTAAAACACTCACTGATGAACCTCTGAAAGTTTGACGAAGATCCGTTCAGCCATCTCTGAGAAAAATGGCGACACAGACAGACAGACATCTCTCTAATATAGTATATTAAAGTCTCTTCAACAACTTAAAGTGTATCGAGCACCCCCCTAGGGCACCCTCTCGTTTTACGTTGAGTAGGGTATATACTTACATCAGTTAAAATGAGCAGCTCTGTGAGATCTCGCAATTTCCGGTGCTTTTAGATGTTTTTTTTCAACCTAGAAAAAGATTAACAAATTTGAAGGTTTCAAATCCAGTGATCAAAACTTTGAGCTCCACATATGGGCAGGTGAGGGAAGTATGACAAAAACCCTTGCAATGACCGCTACAGGTACATCTAAATCCTTCGAATCTCAGTTTTTGTTTTGATAAGTAAAAGACGGAGAGAGGCGGGTCAAATATTTTTTCTCTTTGAAGTTTGACCTCAAGTTTTTTTTTTTTCCATAAACCAAACTTTGGGTGGCTAATTGGATGGAAATTAGTGGGATATGAGAGTTGCACCATTGGAAAGAGCATGAAAAACTGAGTCAATTAAGCATAACTTGGTTTTTTTCTTTGTTTTCAAAATTCAGTTTTCTAAGGGCTTAATTTAAGTAGTTAATAGGGGATCAGTGTCAATTAAGCTCAGTAAATAAACAATCAAAATATGATCAATGATGCCCAGTAATGAAAGTGTTGGAGCCTGTTCAAGTTACCATCAAATCAACTTAAAGTTAACATCACTCATTTTGTTGCAAAGTCAGGTCGGTGGCCTCTCTGTCTCCTAACGCGGCCGTTCTGGTCTTGCACCCTCTTTTTTTTTTTTGTATACAAGATCGAGGCTCGTGTAAGAGGTAACATTAATGACCAAAAAAAAAACAAAATAAAAAAAACCGGACACATACGACGAAATAAAGGGAGCGGGAGACAAGATGGGGAGAGAGGGGGAAGCACACAAGTACAACATTTGAGAGCAGGGACATCGGGAGATCTGTGGGAGGTAGAGGGCTTGGGGGGAGGAGGCGTGGAAAGGGTGGTGGGGGGTGCAAGAGGTTAAAAAAAACAAAACACATGGACACTGCTAGGACTTCCAGGAAAGAGGTCGGTATTTCAGAAAAGTGGATCTGGGGTGAATTAACAGGGGTAGAAAAGATCAAGATTTTGGATGGGGGAAGATAAGAGATGGGTGAACAGCTGTTTTAAAGACCCAGAGGGATGAGTAGGATTGAAGAGAGTGAGGGAGTTTGTTCCAGAGGCAGAAGAAAAGAGGATTGAAAGAGTGAAGGTGAGCAGAGAGTCTTCATTTTGGCAGTTTCACCAGAAGAGGGTTGCAGACAGATCTTGTGTGACCTGCAGGAGTACTTGGGGGACAGAGCACAGACAGGGCTGGCGGGGGTGGGGGGGGGGGGGCTAGGCCAGAGAGAAGTCTGTAGAAGACAGACAGACCACCAACCTGCCTGTGGTGAGTAAGTGAAAGGCCCTCACAATCGGCTTCATCGCGGGAGATTCCAATGATTCTGAAAGCTTTGGTTTCAACAGCGTGAAGCCGGGCGAGGTGTGAGGCAGGAGCACCAGCCCAGAGGGGAGAGCAGTATTCCATTGAGCTGCAGATGAAAACCTTGATTGTGGTGAGGAGCTCAGGTGTGCCAAGGAAGGACTTCGCACGACGGAGAATGCCCAGTCGGCGACTGGCTTTGGAGGCCAGCTTGGAAATGTGTTTTTCCCAGGAAAGGTCATGGCAGATTGTGAGACCCAAGAGATTGAGTGACAGAACGTCTTGGAGAGGATTGTTGAGAAAGTAGATGGGAGGGTTGTCCAGATGGTCTTTTCTAAGAGACATCGTGAGGGTGTGAGATTTTTCAGGATTGAAAGACATGTTCCACTTGTTTGACCAGTCTGATTTTGACCAGGTCTGCAGAGAGTGAGGAGGCTGCAGACTGCCGTTCTGAGGGGTGAGGTATGAAGTGGCAGAGAGTGGAGTCATCAGCAAAGCGGTTGAGAGGATTTTCCAGAGAGTCGGAGAGATCATTGATGAAGACCAGAAAAAGCACAGGGCCCAGAACACTGCCTTGGGGAAATCGAGCCTGAACAGGAAGGGGAGATGAGAGAAATCCATTCAGGGCCACATGTTGACTATGACCAGAGAGGAAGTCCACAAGACATGCATGGAGATTTCCATGGATACCATCGGAGGAGAGTTTGGTGAGCAGAGCGGGGTGCCAGACTCTATCAAAGGCACGTGATATGTCAAGGGAGTCAGCTCTGATTTCCTGTTTGGCATTGAGGATCTCCATCCATTGTTGAGACAGCAGAAGCAGCATGTCTAGAGTAGAATGACCTGGTCTGAATCCAAATTAATGATCCGAGATCAAGCCATTGGAGAAGAGGAGGGATTTGATGTCAGAAGCGATGATGGGTTCCATGACCTTGCTGATTATTGGGAGCAAGCTGATTGGTCTGTAGTTGCAAGGATCTGTTTTAGCATCTTTTTTGTGTAAAGCGGTAATGTTTGCTGATTTCCAAGCAGATGGCAGATGACCTTGAGCAAAAGAGAGGGTGAAGATAACAGAGAGAGGGTGAGATAGAGCGGCACAGCAGGATTTTAGGACCCGTGGGCTGATGCTGTCTGGTCCAGTTGCAGAATCAGAGTCGAGGTTTGACAAAAACGTCTCCACCTTGTCAGGAGAGAAGGACACAGAGTCCAGGAGCAGCTGGGTTCGACTGGGTACGGTGGGTACAGAGAGAGATTTGTTCGGGACACAAGATTTTGAGGAATTTAGCATATTGAGCATATTTTGCATTTGAGGAATAACCATTTCTCTGAATTTTGAATCCGAGTCGATCAAAGATATATACGCCCATAAGACTAGATCCACTTTTGGAAACGTAGAATGAAAAAAATGAATTCTTCTGAGTCACACAACTGGCAAATCCACTATTCCTGTAATTCGAATTTCAGTGTTATCATACATTGACAATCTGCGATCAGATTTGTAAAGTGGATAATCTGTGAAATGTTTGTTGTACAGTGGTGGGTGGTACGTGTGCAGCCACTCGGCTGCTGGTTGCATCATTTTTGTGGGCGTGTGGACGAGTCCAGTTGAATGAACACAGCAGGTTTTGAACGGAGTTGTTCTGTTTCCAGATTTAATGGAGAAAATTAGTGTTTCTGAGTTTTGTGAATAATCAATCTGTTTGACATGTCATTTTTTCCCACAGATTTACACATTTTTTCTCAAATAATTCAATCTTGAGCACCTGTTTTTTTCAGTTTTATCTATGGATTTACACTCATTTATAGCTTGCTCAATCTGAGTGGCTCATGTACAAGCACTCTCTAATATCAGTGTATCCGGTTCCATTCAAAAGCACCCACATACTCTGTGAATGGATGCTTTCTCTGTAAACTGATCTTGAACGAATTGGTTCATGAGAGCTCCAAAGTTACACATAGCTACCAGTTCATGTAATGTGGCTATGTACTCACGAGTTGTTTCCCCGAGGGCCTAGTCTCTACCCACACTGACAAAATATGTACCTTTCCATCATGGTATTTTGTTTCAGTCTAGAATGCACCTCCAACGTAATAACAGTAGCATAATAGTTATTGGTAACGTCCAGCGTTGGAAATATCTGTTGGCCCTCTTGTCCCAAGCAATGGATGAGATGGTGCTTCTCCAAGCCATAGTCACTCTCTTTTCGTGGAGGCCACTTGCAACAAGGTATGTCTGAAAGCCACTGGACCACCATTTGCATGCGAACTGCGGCTCTCCCAGTGTTAACAGATAGGTTTGTGGGGGTGGGAAACCTAATCCCGACATCCTCGTCACCAAAGTCTCAACAAATAAATCACATAAACACATGGAATCAGAGTTAACTCGACTTGTTTATTGTATCCAACATGGCGGAACCTCTCTCCTCGTGAAACAGGTGACATGACCTGCGATCCGCTGGTGTATCAGGTGACCATGCAACCACAACATCGATCAATTCAGATCTCGGAAAAGTCACGTCGTTTGGAGTTGTATAGAACACCTCCAAAGAAGATCAAGTGTTTCCAGATGAAAGTTGATGGAGCGTTAGCCTCCAAAATGCCTGGTAATTGTGGACTTCGCTGTGCATTCAAATCCAACAAAATCTGCCACTGAATTGTGGTGTCAGTGGAAGAGATTCGCAACCCTAATACAGACTGAGCAACCAAGTTTAACTCCCTTACCCAACCAGGGTTAACAAAACAAAGGACTTTTTCTGAGCTGAGTTTGCTGGCAAAAAAGTTTGCTTTCAGTTTTCTTAGTTTCTGTAATCATGCTAACTCTGATTTTTTTTATCCTTGGAACCAATACGAAATCAGTTTCTAAGTTGAAATCACCTTGCTCATGCCATTCAGTCGGTCAATATAATCAGGTTTATTCCATTACAGATCCACAACTACTTTTTCATGACAATCTACAGGAACAAGTTAACAACAATGCAAGTCACCCAAAATGATTAATGAATCCAATCATTTTTATTCATACCGATGGTTAACTGAACTCATACGTTGATGGAAGATACAACTTTCTTTCATGGTTTCTCTGCATTCTTGAAACATTGGACATTCTGCTCATGACAAACTGATAAGCTATTCCTATTAGTAGTTTTTCATCACCTTCATAATTCGATGATTCTTCATTTTGTTCTTGTATATTTTGATAGTTTTGGTTCTCTTGGAGTTTTTCTGTTTTATCTCTCGCAAAAATAGATTAGACGGATTTATGTAGAAAGGCCATGGATAAGCTTGTAGGTGCATTTTTGGGTAAAAGTTGGGAACCTCACTTTTTAACATAATTAGGGTATGCTGAATTCGATTAACCCGGTCCCAAAGCCGAATTTTGAGTTTTTGACCTTCTAATTAACATAAACAAAATGTCCGCCAAATTGCCAGCTTTGGACAATTTCTTTGAACAAGCATTTATATATCATGTAGATACATGCAGCTATTTTACTTTAACTTCACAACTTTTACCCCAAAATGCACCGAGACGCTTAAACATGGCCTTTTTTCATAAATCCGTCCAGTCTATATTATGGTTGGCGACATATTGAAAGAGACATTCAAACTGATATTGAAATTGGACGCTATAAAATGGGAAATGGTTTTAATAAGACAATGTTTCATCCAACCATTTATTCTAAAATGAAGTATACATGGCCATGAAGCACAAACATTCAGGAATGTCACACATGTTGTTTTGCCAAACTACATCAAATTCATACAAGGGGTCTGATCATCACTCTGTTGCTGACAGGCACACATTGATGTGCACCTCAACTCTGAATAGCGACATTTGCAGCGTCGAGTCTTGCATTGCTTCTGTTATGCACAACAAATCATCTCGAGGCAACTTTCTAGGATTGGGCTTGGTGACATCAGAATACGCTCTCGTCCTGAATCACCACGTTTCCATCCCATTTCCACAGGTGCAGGAAGGTCAGGTATGGCGCAATGAGCATTTCTCCATGCCATGGCTTGGTAGTGTACTCACATCAAATGGAAATGAAGAGCATCACTTGTCGGTGACATTGCTTCTGGTTTACCAGTCTTGGAGAACAACATATGTCATGCTGAATCAACAGAGGAATCCTCAAAATTCTCAAAATTCAAAACTCAAAATTCGGCTTGGGAACCGGGTTAATCGAATTCAGCATACCCTAATTACACTACTCACAATAAGTTAGGGATATTGGCAGGTTCTTTGGTGTGGTTGATTTTGTGTATTAATTATGTTGAAAAAAGTTGTTGGTCCTAATTCTATGGTCATTAATGAGTGAAAAAACACAGCATTCTTGATTTCAATAGCATAACCCTAACCCCTATTAAAAAAACTCACTCCCACAATATCACTAACTTATTGTGAGTAGTGTATATTAAAAAGTGAGGTTCCCAACTTTTACCCAAAAATGCACCTAAAATTCACATTTCTCAGAAATCCGTCGTCTAAAAGGACAAAAAGGAAGAAAAAAAGTTTTGAGTTTTGCAACTTCTTACTTTAAAATTATGCCTGATCATAATTATAAACTTGAGTAAAAACTGTTTACAAATTTTGTCATTTCATTATCTTCAACATCGTTGATGGATGCAGGTTATGTTTTCACCTGTCTGTCTGTTTGTTTGTCTGTCTGTATCAGCAGGATATCTCAAAAAGTTTGGACAGATTTGGCCGAAATTTGGTGGATGAGTTGGATAGGTGGCAAGAACAAGTAGTTTAGGTTTTGGTTTAAGTCCAGATACAGATCTGGTCTATCATTGGGATACAAAACATAAACTGTTCAGCCTGGTGATGGCAGAGATATGGTATGAACTCTAACATGTGCCATTCTAGTTATTTTTGTATAGATGTGTACAAATAGTAAAAGCTGTAGTTTTTATCGTACGCAATTTTTTTTTAAAAATATTTAATTTTTGTACTTATTTTTTATGGTACGCTATTTATATATATTGTACGCTATCCTATTTCAAGTTTGTTGCATGTTTGTCAGGTGTATTTTTTCCTCTTTTCACTGAACCCAAGGTTTCCACCTTTTATGTGGGACCACATTTTGAGGAACAATTTGTGATGTTTTGCTTTTCATATATCATTGAATCCCGGACAGCTTCCAACTGTTTGACGACTGATGACTGCCGCGAGATGCCACTGAGATTATCTTTTTTCATGAGACTATAAATTATCTTATAAAACAAAAGGACTTATTGTATTTGTTTGTCTGTGTGCCTTTGCGAATATTTTTTCATAAAATAACAGACCAATGACTAACAACAACAACAACATGCATTTTAAGGCCATTTTCCCTGCTAGAGCGGGGGGTTAGCCTTGCGGTCCCCATGACAATGTTCTCAATTTTGGACTATTTTCTGCATCTCTCCTTGTTAACCCCCTTGCCTACATTTCTTCTTCCACCATCTTTAGCCAAGTCTTTCTCGGTCTTCCCCGTCCACGACTTCCTTCCACATTCATTTCCATCACTCTTCTCAACCAGTCACTTTCATCCTTCCTCAACACATGACCAAACCATCTCAACCTGTTCCTCTTCACAGCATCAATCACAGGCTCTATTCCCATCATCTTTCGCAATTCATCATTTGTCTTCCTCTCTCTCAACGATACTCCACACATCCACCGAACCATTCGCATTTCCACCCTTTCCACCCTTCGTTGCTGCTCTATGTTCATTACCCATGTCTCGCTCCCATAAATCATAACACTTCTCACACATGCAGCATACACCTTTCCCTTCAGCTTCAATGACACTCCCCTCCTCATCATCACGCCACTCAGTTCCCGAAACTTCTTCCATGCACATCTCACTCTCACAACCGTTGCCGAGTCTGATCCACCTTCTCCATTCAGCATGTCTCCGAGGTAGCAAAATGTTTTCACACCTTCCAACTTCACGCCATCTCCAAGATCCAACTCAACATTTCCTCCATCTGCAGCTCCCTCTGTGCACACCTTACATTTGAATGTAGATGCCACACTGGTTAATGACCCTGTCAGACCACTGCATTTTTGATGAACCCACTCAGCGCACATTGTACATTGAATGGAGTTCACCCAGACACCCTTCCTGCACACAGCACATGGCCACTTCCCAGTTCTTTCCACCTCACCACATGCTTTACCACTTGCCATCACCTTCGTCTTTCCGATATTCACCTTCAGACCTTTTGTCTCCATACATTCCTTCCACTTGTTCATCTTTTCCTTCTGTCTATCCATACTTTCCGCAATCAACAACAGATCATCTGCATACAACAACTCCCACGGTAAACCCTCTTTTACGTTCTGAGCCAACACCACCATCACAGCTACAAATAGTAGTGGACTTGGTACCGAACCCTGATGCACTCCCACCTTCACCTCAAACTCACCACTGTTCACGTCCTTCGTCCTTACAGCTGTGTGCGCTCTTTTGTGCATTGCCATCACGACTCTGATCAACCATTCCTCCACTCCCAACTTCCTCAATGCCCATGTCAATACTTCGCGTGGAACCCTATCGAATGCTTTCTCCAGATCAACAAACCCAAGAAACAACTACTTCCACTTCTCCAAGTACTTCTCCTGCAACTGTCTCACAATAAAGAGTGCGTCTGTCGTCCCTCTTCCTGGCATAAATCCAAACTGCATTTAGTCGATCTTCACCTTCTTCCTTATCCTCCTCTCCAACGCCCTTTCCAATACCTTCATTCCATGCTCCAATAACTTTATCGCTCGGTACGAGCCACACTCCAGAGGGTCACCTTTCCCCTTGTATCGAGGGACGAGGGTACTCAGTGCCCAATCCACTGGAATGCAGCCTTCTTTCACCACCAGATTACAGATCTCAGTCATTCTCTTCACACCCCAACTTCCTGCTGCCTTCAACATATCTCCCACAACTCCCGTCGGCCCTCCCGCTTTTCTACTCTTCATTGCTTTTATCGCTTGTGTTGGGCTAGCGGCTAGGGTGCTGGCTTAGGATACCTAGGATCCTGGGTTCGAATCCCAGTAGATCGCTGAATTAACGCCAGGAGGGTTAACTCAGCCTGTCATCCTTCCGAGGTCGGCTAATTGAGTACCAGTTCACTGGTAATTCCCTGGTTGTCGTTAAAGGTGGCAAAAAGTGTTTGCGTCAGGAAGGGCATCCGGCCGTAAAACATTGCTTCAAAAAGGGGACCAAAAAACAACAACAACCACGGTTCCCGAAAAAGGCCAACCCCCGCTTTGCGGGGAAAAATGGCCTCTAAAGGTGGTTATTTTATATTGCTTTTATCGCTTCCTCAACGTCCTTCTCAGTTATCTTATCTGCCGGTCCTAAAACTGGGTTACTCTCTATGTTGCCATCCCATTCATTCTCTGTATTCAACAGCATTTCCATATATCTTTTCCATCTTCCTTTAATTCCATCTGGGTCCACAACGATTTGTCCCACTTCATCCTTCAAGCAACTCACCCCCATCACATCACACCTCTCTTTTGCTATCTGCTTTGCAATCCTGAATACCGCTCTCTGACCCTCTTCCGAATCCAAGCGTTCTCCAAACATTTTCCTACATGCCTCCTGTGCCTTTGCTACTTCTTTCTTTGCAGCCTTCTTGGCTGCCTTATAACTTTCATGCTCTGCTTTTTCTGCTCCCGTACCCTTCACCTTCTGCCATCCTTGAACTTCTTCCTCTTCTCGTCAATCCTCTTTCCAACTTCATCATCCCACCACCATGTTTCCGAGTGCCTCGGTGGTCCTTTTGTCCATCCACATACCTCTCCAACGGCTCCCAACAGACTATCTTTCATTGACGTCCAACCACTTTCAAGCTCAACCACATCATCCTCTACCCTACTCAGCCTCTCTTTTAATGCCTCCCTTACTGTCACCTCTTTCAACCTCCACACCTTCATTCTCGGTTGGTACTTCACCAGCCGAGCTCTCCTCGCACCTTTCACCCTTAGGTCGCAGGCAACCAAGTGGTACTGTGAAACAGCCTCCTCCCCCGGGATCACCTTTGTGTCCCGGAGGTGCCCCCTATCTCGCCGACGCACCATCAGGTAGTCAACGGTTGTCATCGACCCACCTGACATGTATGTAACAAGCTTATTATCCTCTTTCTGGAACTGAGTATTACAAATCAACAAATCAGCTCCATCAGCAAACTCCAAAATCCTTTCACCTTCTCTATTTCTCACACCATATCCATAACCCCCATGAACTCGCTCAAAACCGTCCATACTCCTTCCCACATGTCCATTTATGTCTCCTCCTACCACAACAACTTCCTCATCTTTCACGTTTTCCATCAGCTTCTCGATCGCACACCAGAACTTGTCCTTCTCTTCATCGCTCCGACCAACCTGCAGAGCATATCCCGAGATGACGTTCACCAAGAGCTTTCCAATCATAATTTTCACCGTCATCAACCAATCACTCACTCGAGTCACACTCACCACACTGTCTACAAACTCCTCAGAAAACAGGACACCAACACCATTCACGCCCTCCGGGCACCCTTGCCACACAAACTTGTATTTCTGTCCCTGCCTACCCTTCACCATTCTCACACCACTTCCCTTCCATCTCGTCTCTTGCACACAACATATGTCCACTCTTCTTCTGATCAATACTTCCACCACTTCTCCTGATCTCCCTGTCATTGTCCCTACATTCCATGTCCCAAACCTCAGAAACCGATCTCCACTTTGGGATGTACCCTGCCCGTATGTAGTTGTAATTGTTATGGTTCTCTTTTTGAGGCAATTTGAGGCAACCGAGAAAAAAGCCAGATGTTGGCTTCGCGGCTAGGGTGCCAGCTTAGGATCCTAGGATCCTGGGTTTGAATCCCGGTCGATCGCTGAATTAACGCCAGGGGGGTTGACTCAGCCTGTCATCCTTCCGAGGTCGGCTAATTGAGTACCAGCTCACTGGTAATTCCATGTTTGTCGTAAAAGGCAACTGACAGGGTTGGCGGCAGGAAGGGCATCCGGCCGTAAAACATTGCTTCAAAAATGGGACCAACAAAAACAACAACAACCACGGTGCCCGAAAAAGGCCAACCCCCAGGGCGGGGAAAAATGGCCTCGAAAGGTGTTTTTTTTTTTTTTTTTCTCTCTCTTTTTGAGGCAATGTTTTTATGGCCGGATGCCCTTCCTGACGCCAACCCTCTTAGTCGCGTCTTACGACACGCAGGGATACGGTGTACCTATTCTAAACCAGGGTACACACCGGGAAACAGACCAATGACCATAAAACCCATATCATTATAAAGGTCTTCGTCCGTGGAGCTCCAGTTGTATAGTTACCCTCGCCGGAGGAGAGGGTATTGCATTTGAGTCCATTTGTTACTTGCTGGAAAAGATTCCGGCAAGTATGTTGATTGGTTGGTTTGTTACTTGCCGGAAAAGATTCCGGTAAGTATGTTGATCGTCTGTTTGTCTGTCTGTTTTTGCGCAGTACTACATCTACACCGTTGCATATAGAATCGCCAACCTTTACACACATATTTGTCTTGCCCTGGAATAGACTGTGCCCAATTTTTTGCTCTCTCGGCCCAAGGCCTCCGTTATGACGTCATAATTCGATAATTCGACAAGTACAAAACTTCATCCAATCAAGATGCAATTTCTTGAGCGACATGACGGCATAAACTGGTGGAGAAAAAAAAATGATGACGTCATCGGTCACATGGTTCGGCCGCCATCTTAGAAAAACCGAAAAACTTTGCACCTCTATATCTCCAAAAGTGCTGAATAGAAAAAAATTGAGACATGGCTCATTGTAAAGAACTCTCCATGGGGAATAAAATATGTTAATGATGATGTCATTGGTGCCTCCATTATGATGTCATAATTCGACAAGTACAAAACTTCATCCGATCAAGATGCAATTTCTTGAGTGCCATGTCGGCATAAACTGGTGGAGAAAAAATAATAATGACGTCAACGGTCACGTGGTTCGGCCGCCATCTTGGAAAAACGGAAAACATTTGCACCTCTATATCTCCGAAAGTACTGAATAGAAAAAATTGAGACATGGCTCATTGTAAAGAACTCTCCATGGGGAATAAAATATGTTAATGATGATGTCATAAGTGCCTCCATTATGACATCATAATTCGACATGTACAAAACTTCATCCGATCAAGATGAAATGTATTGAGCATCATTAAGGAATAAATTAGTTTAGAAAACAAATAATGACGTCATCAGTCATGTGGTTCGGCCGCCATATTTGTCCAAAATGGCCGATTAAAAAAGTACATTCCGGCAAGTCTTCGGTCTCTGACCGATTTTTCATTTGTCTGTTTGTCCGCATAGAATAAATATGATTTTCTCTGCAACCGTTGGTCCGATTGACAGTAAATTTTCACCATAGGTGCAATTCCACATTTAGAATTTTAAAATGATAATTATGACGTCATCGGTCACGTAGTTTGGCCGCCATTTTGGAAAAACCGAAAAACTTTGCACCTCTATATCTCCGAAAGCACTGAATAAAAAAAATTTGAGACATGGCTCTGTAAAGAACTCTCCATGCAGAATAAAATGTGTAAATTATGATGTCATAGGTTCCTCCATTATGATGTCATAATTTGACAAGTACAAAACTTCATCCGATCAAGATGAAATTTCTTGAGTGTCATGTTGGCATAAATTGGTGGAGAAAAAAAATATGATGACGTCATCGGTCACGTTGTTTCGGCCGCCATATTTTTTTAACACAAAAGCCTTAAAAACAACTGAAAGTACATCCTGTCAAGGGTTTGCAATCTCTGATTGCTCTTTTTCTTGTTGTATATTGTTTTTTCTATTTGCAATGACCTTATACTGTATGTTTTTTTTATTACCTATTTGCTATTTTTACTGAAGGATGGAATCCATCCACTGAAGGATGGAATGTATGTCTGAATGAAGGATGGATTTACTGAAGGACGGATGATGGAATCTCACTGGATTGTGAATTAAACATTGTTCCATTGTTATTTAATTTTAACTTTGTTCTTAACTAACAGGAACATTGTTAAGAATGGGCAATTAAGGCTGGTCATAACTGACTTTTCATATCAGACTATCTGACTTTTTCAGTTGGTACTCAAACATTTTCCCTTTGAACATATCCCCACACATCAAGTACAAAATATGCATCTGGTCGGCTTCTTGTTTCAGGGCAGAGCTCCAGGACGCAGGGAGGTTGAGTTATTTTTTCTAACCGGAGGAGGTGTAATCCATGTTCTTTATTCCACACATTCTGGGTGCCTGTTTGGCGGCACAGACTTACGTCTCAGCCTTGAATCCGTCTGTCTCCTTTTATTGAATTTTGTATCTGTTTACCATCATTGTTGAGCAATTATGGTTGCAGACAGCAATGGCTTTCCACAAGGGCCATGGCTGCTTGTCAATGGTCACAGATTGCTCTCTTGGGAGGTTGTGCCGAGAAGGTAAAGGCCCACAGAACTGTAAGCTTGCTCTTTCGCAGAATTGTTCACCCTTTGTTCAGGGTCAGTTGCCGAGGGCACTTACAACTGAAAACCCACGTGAAAATAAAACATGCCAAGTGAGACTCTGAAAACCTTCAGCCAACATTGAGCAATGTGGTCACAACTCATCAGTGATCAACATTGCAGGACGCAGGTTCTTAATTGCTTTTAAGACATGATGTAAATAAATCGGAACGATGTTGTGCTGCTTTGGTTTGTTTAGTGGGTTCTGCACTCCAAAGCCACAATAAAGTCTGCACTTGGTATTGGTTTCACTGTCGCCTTTTCCAGTTTTTTCCTGCCACAATTATGGCATGAACACAAGATGTGTACATTTGGGCCAAACATTTTACAGAGATGAACATTTCAGAACATTTTGCGGACACGGACATTTGCGAGCATGCACTGACCGAACGTTGACATTGCTGAATTTTTTACTTTTCCTGTATTTGTCCCATGCTTCCTTATTTCGTAAATAGAAGAAAAGCACATTGATAAAGTTAATGGGGTTGACTATGGCACAGGAATGATGGGCAACGTGATCTCCTGTATCTGGGATCCTTAAACAGTGTAGCTTTCTCTTTTGTTCCATTTTCTGATTTTGTTTCTCTTCTCCATTTCCTTTTTGAAATTAAGCACTTCCTTTTCCTTCGACATTTGCACACGTTAACATTTATATGTTTCCCAAAGACATTATTGTGGTCAGTCAAAGTGGATTTGCATATTAGAGTCTTATGTGGATATTATCCCCCATGGCGCATTTGCATAACTCTGCTTTGTTTTAATTTAAACCCAAACGCTATCAATTATCTTCGACAACACCATTAGTGGCTCTTTAGCAGGCCAATCTCTCTCTCAATTCTAAAATAATTAACTCGTTATTCTTTGCCCACAAGTTCACATACAAAGTACAAACACTATATACATCTGGTGATGTGCAAAGCAGTTGATTGCTCTGTTCAGCGCTTGCATTCATCACTAAAGAATACCCTCCCTCATTACCCGTGGCAATAAACTTTGGAACACAAGTGCTTCATGCCCTAAAAACACCCTTTTCCACACCGAGACTTTTCAAAAATAAAATATAGCAAGGCAAGGCAAGAGAAGGCATGCAATACAGATTTCAGGTGCAATTCTAACAAATTAATTTGCAGTGGCCTGTTACTTATCATGGACACACTCTTATTAAGTATATAATGCAGAAAGTTTAGTTTTGCAAGAAAATGATCAGCAAGAATTCAACAATGTGAAGTGATACATCTCATTTCACGGAATTCTTTACTGACACGATAATGTTGTATTTTCGTTTATCTGTTTTTTTTTGTATACAAGATCGAGGCTCGTGTAAGAGCTAGCATAAATCACAAAAAAAATAAAAAATAAAAAAAACGGACACACAAAACATACAATAAAGGGAGCTGGAGACAAGATGGGGAGAGAGAAGGAAACACACAAGTACAAGAGCAGAGAACAGGCACATCGGGGGATCTGTGGAAGGGAGAGGGCTTGGGGGGGAAAAGGCATGGGAAGGGGGAGGGGTGGTTTGGGGTGGGAGAGGTATAAAACACATGGACACTGCTAGGACTTCCAGGAAAGAAGTCGGTGTTTCAAAAAAGTGGATCTGGGGTGAATTAACAGGGGGTCGAAAAGATCAAGGCTTTGGATGGGGTCGAGTGATGAAGAGAGTGAGGGAGTTTGTTCCAGAGGCGGAGAAAAGAGGAATGAAAGAGTGAAGGTGAGCCGAGAGCCTAGATTTTGACAGTTTAACCATAAGAGGGTTGCTGGCATGTCTTGTGCGACCTGTTGGAATATTTGGGGGACAGCACAGAGAGAGCTGGGGGGCCAAGGCCGGAGAGGAGACGGTAGAAGACAGAAAGACCACCAACCTGCCTGCGGTGAGTGAGTGAAAGTCCCTAACAATCAGCTTCATCGCGGGAGATTCCAGTGATTCTGAAGAATCATATTGTTGCGGATATGAGGACTGTATTTTTTTGATTGTGTTGTATTGTGGTAAATTGGTGATGAATATTGCTTGAGTCTGCGCCTCCTGCCTCTGGAGCTGTGTAAAGGTCAAAAGGGCGTCCCATAATTAGTCCACAAGCATACACGTCAGCCAATCATAGAATACCCCTGTTCGATAGTTATATCTTATTCTGTGTTTTAGGGTAAGGCTGTGTCTCCCATTAATAGAAGTACTCCATTGCACCAAGTGAAAGAGATAGATTCCCTTCATTCCCATTCCCAAAACCTCCATTCCCCCTTTTCGTCGATTGGAAACTACCTCCGCTCCAATTGCCACCATTGACCACGAGGCAGGGTTGGGGAAGAAAGGCGGGTCCCCACCTCGTCATAGAGGGGAGGAGTGAGTCAGCCCCACTCAACCAACCACGAACAAGGGGTTGGACTTGGAGAGGGTGTGGAAAGAAACATCGAGGAGGTTCGCGAAGGTTGAGGGGTGGGGCCTATATAACCCGCAGGCAGGGCGTTCCCAAAGGAGAAGAGAGATGAGCCTTTACCGAGACGAGAGATGAGCTTTGACGGAGAAACTGCGAGAGAAGTCCAGGGTTGAACTGCAGCTCGAGCCACTGAAACTGCACTCACTGCAGCTCGAGCCACCGAAACTGCACTTGCTGCAGCTCGAGCCACTGAAACTGCATTTGCTGCAGCTGGAGCCACCGAAACTGCAGCCACAGCAGCGTGAGGCCTGGACGGCAGTTTGGAGCAGGGCCGCGAAGGAGCGGCGGCTGCCCACGAGTCGATCAGCTGCAGAACTAGTTGGACCTCCCTATCCCGCAAGCCATCCATCTCCCGCCAGTCCTATCATCATTCCCCGCGTAAGTCAGTCCTTGTTTGTTCTGTCCCTGGGTTAATTAAGACTGTAGGTAAGCTAGCGTTGCACTGTGTATCTAATCTCGTCTGTAAATAAACCTGACTACTTTCTTCTTGATTATATGTGTAACTAATAAATCCACTTACTCTTCTGTACGTCTTCTTCCACTTTGTATTCGGTCGCTTTAGAGTTTTCCCGATTGAATAGCGGTGGCGCGATCCGGCCAAAGTTTGGGGCAAATCGGGTATTAATCAAGGAAGCACTGTTCGGTCGCGGTAATACCAACCGCTCGGTCAAAATAACATCTTTAACCGCGTCCGTAACAATTGGTGTCTGGGAGTGAGATACGGACCCGAAGCGCGCTTAACGCGCTCAAAATTACAAGCTGCTGGAAATTTGTGTTGTTTTACAAAAACCCGAATTTTGAAATCGCGCCATGGCTGGTCAAGGCGATCGGATGCCGGTGGGTGAGCTAGAGGAGGGGTTAGGAGTAACCCAGGATCAGAGGGACGAAGTAGAGGAGAACATTGGCAATGTGGTTGAGGGAGTATCAGACGCGCAAAATGGCGTCCTCGCGCACGAGGTTTCGGGCGCGCAAAATGGCGCCTTGGCGCACGCGGTTACAGCGGCACCAAATCTGGCGGCGCCCGTGACCGTAGCAGCACCGGTGAATTGGGACCTCTTTATGATACAAATAAGGGCGCTCATGGTCCAGACAAGTGAAGACCTGAGGAAGGACTTGGGGAACCGGATGGATGCTCAGGGTGAGCAAATAAGGGACGAAGCGAGGGCTCAGAGTGAGCAATTGGGGGTAATGAGGGACGAAGCGAGGGGTACCGGTGAGGGATTAGAAAAAACATTTGAGGGGTTAGACAATGGGATAAAAGAGGTAAAGAGTGGGTTAACGGGGGTGGAAAATAGAATGGCTGCCCAGGAGAATCAGTTAGAGGGGGTGAAAATGGGTTAATGGGGTTAGAAAATAGGATGGAAGACAAATTGCGGGAAATAGGGGAGCAATCCGCCCGGGAAATCGAACAGATGGGGAACCAGATAGAGGAAGTGAAAATCGGGTTAGAAAGTAAATTGTATGCTCAGAGGGATGAATTGGGACAGATGAGGGTAGCATCTACAAAAGAGAGGGAGGAGATGAAAGAGGAGATACGACGAGGTGTAAGTGAGGAGGTCTCGGGGGTACGCGAGGAGGTAAAGCGAGGCGAAAAGCGTATAGAGAAAGAGGTGAGGAATAATACGGCGAGGTTACAAGGGGGAATAGAGGGTCTGACGAAGGGAGTAGAACAGCTGACAGTGGGACAAAAGGAACTAGTGGACCAGGTGGAAAAGAACACGGCAATAATCGGGGGGTTAAAAGCGACACAAAAAGACAGTAAGAACGAATTAATAGCGACACAAAAGGAATGTCAGATGGTACATGAGGGGTTGACGAAGAAATTGGAGGAGGTGACAGAAGTAATGGAGACAAAGGACAGAGAGGTGAGGACGCACATAGAAACGGTTAAAGTGGCGTTAGAGGAAGAGATAGAGGGGGCGCACCGGGAGATGAAGGAGGTAAAGGAAAAATTAGAGGAGGTGGAAGAAGGGGTGAGTGAAATTAAGAAGAGACGAAGGGAAACTAAAAAGGAAATAAAGGAGGAGGTGATGGAATTGGTACAAGGTCTGTGCTCGAATCGTGATGAGGTGCTCACTAACCAAATAAAGAGTTTGCAGGTGGCAGAGGAGGTGCGGAGATGAGGTGTCAAGGTGAGTGGCGATATATTGGGAAATGTATATGATGTGAGGGGAGCTTCAGTCGGCTTGGGGGTTGATTTAGACCCGGGTGTTCGTGAGGGACCAATGGTGAGGTGTATGACTGGTCCGGAGTGTGTGGAAAGAGGAGGTGTACAAGGAGGTCTGGCTATGGGGAGTGAGGGGGGTGCTGGTGAGCAAGAATGTGCGGGTATGGAGTGGGTAGCGGGTTGCGGCAGGGCGACCCAGGCATCGACACCACGGGGGGTAGTGTTTGGAGGAACGGGGGACGCGCGGGAGCCCCCCGGGAATAGCGTACTGTGGGAGCCCGAGGGGTTTGGTCCCGCGTTGATCCCGCAGGGAGTGACGCGCGGGGTCCGACCTTCGGGCACCCACAAAGTCCCACTCGCGCCGTATGACGGCAAGAGTGATTTGAGGGCGTACCTGGCACAGTTTGAGTACGTGTGTAAAGGCAACGGTTGGAATCCGGACGAAGGTGGAGTACACCTGGTAGGGGCACTGCGCGGTGCGGCGGCGGAGGTGCTGACAGCTTTACCACCGGGTGCTCTCACCCTGCCAGCTCTCCGTGCGGCTTTAATTAACCGTTTCGGTATTGAGCAGCAAAGCGAGCTTGTTAAAGCTCAACTTGCGCAGCGTAAACGCAAGCCCCAGGAGACCATCGGGGAACTTGCTCACGATATTCGCCGCGCAGTAGGGATTGCACACGCGGACATGGCAGCGAGTTCCCAGGAAAGCCTGGCGCTGGATCACTTTATTCAGGCCCTTCCGGATCTGGAGCTCCGACAACAGCGCGCCATGTGGCGCCGCAGACCATGAGTCAGGCGGCCGACGCTGCAGCCCGTTGGGAAGCAGCGAGGCCCCTGGCCCGGGGAGGCGAGCGCCATGCAGTGGCGGTGCGTCAGGTGGGGCCCGAGATGGGGGGCGGCCCCCTAAGGGGGCCCGTCCCCGACGGGGGCCCTGACCTGGAGAGCATGGTTCGGAGGCTGGTGGATCGGCGTCTAGCGGGACCTGGACCATGGCAGGCGGCCCCAGTAGTGGCCCCCGGTAGTCCCGGACAGAGTACCCCAATTCGGACATACAGGGGGGGGAATTTGGAATACCGGAGGCAAGCACCTTACCAGGTGAGGTGCCATAATTGTGCTCGGATGGGTCACCGTGCGTGGGAGTGTCGAGCTCCGCGCCGGGACGTTCCCCGCCAACTGATGCCCTCAACTCCGCCCCGTATCGATCGGCCTAGCCGACCTCAGACACCCCCCCCCCCCCCCCCCGCCAAGGCCCGGGAAACTAGAACGTGCCGGGCATGCAGGGCGGTGTTCGGCAGTAGGGGATGGGGAGAAGCCCTCGTTGACGCGACAGGTCATTCATTGTGGCCAAATTGGAACGGGTAGTTTGACAATTCGGTGCAAAATTGCCGGCGTGGGGGTAGACGCCGTGGTGGACACGGGAGCCAGCGCCACGATCATCAGCCCCGTGGTCCTTAATTCGAGTGCAGATGGCTGGGGTAAAATCCAGCGTCTGGAAAATCATAGCTTGCAGCTGGCTACCGGGGCAACGGCTCCGATCATAGGGCGTGCTTTTGTGACCCTCAAGTTGGGATCGGTAAAGCAAGAGATAGAGGTTTGGGTGGCGGAGGTGTGTGACCCGTGCTTAATAGGGTTGGATTTGTTGACTGCCGGCGGTTGTAAAATCGACTTGGGCCGGGGGATCCTGCAATGGGGGGGTGGAGGAGCTACCATTGGAGGGGGTGAGCACGGCCGAGAGGGTGGACCTGGAGGCTCCTGAGGCCGTGACCATCCCTCCGGGGGCCGAGGCCGTAGTGCCGGCCCGATGGTTAGCCCGCCCGACATGGCAGGAATCCTGCGGCCTGGTCGAACCGGTGGCAGCGCGATCCATACCTGGTTTAATCGTGGGCCGCACCCTTGTAAAAACGGACGGGCCGGTAGTGGCCGTCCGAGTAATTAATATTAGCACAGAACCACGCACTATAGTAAGGGGCACGAAGATAGCTGGCTGCACCCCAGTTAGAGAAGTCGCGTCAGTGAGGGGCGAGAACATCCAGCCGAGCCGGCCCCAGGGGGAGCCTTCAATAAGTTCTAGGAATTGGCCCGATCCCATTTGCGAGATGGTAAATCGTAGTAGTGTAGAGTTGGGAGGTACCCAGAGGGAGGCCTTACACAAACTGGTTGGGTCCCATTTGGACCTCTTCTCCTTGTCCACCGAGGATATTGGACGTACGGGCCTGGTGAAACATCAGATCCACACCGGTGAGGCCCGGCCTATTCGTCAGGCCGCCCGACGGCTCCCTTGGAGCAAGAGGGCGGAAGCTGACGAGCAGGTTGAAAAAATGCTCGACGCAGGCGTGATCGAGCCCTCGGGAAGTCCTTGGATGTCACCTGTTGTGCTGGTCAAAAAGAAGGATGGGACCACGCGGTTCTGCGTGGACTATCGCCAGCTAAACAACGTGACACTCAAGAACTCATATCCCCTGCCAAGGATTGATGACACCCTCGATGCCGTTGCGGGCTCAAATTGGTTCTCAACTTTGGACCTCAAGAGTGGGTATTGGCAGGTGGAGATGGATAGGGCAGGGAAGGAGAAAACGGCATTTTCCACAGGTAAGGGACTGTATCAGTTTACTGTGATGCCGTTTGGGTTGTCTAACGCCCCCGCCACCTTTGAAAGATTGATGGAACATGTACTAGGCGGCATGCCATGGCAATCATGCCTGGTGTACCTGGATGACGTCCTAGTACATGCCAGACCGTTCCCCCAGGCAGTAGCTAATTTGGACCAGGTGTTCGGGTGCCTCAGACAGGCAGGGTTAAAGCTGAACCCGAGTAAGTGCACTTTGTTTGCAAGAGAGGTGGCCTATCTAGGTCACGTGATCGGCCGCGAGGGGGTAAAAATGGACCCAGACAAAATTAAAGTGGTAGAGGAGTGGCCCGCACCACGTACCATCAAAGAGGTGCGGGGATTTTTAGGACTCTGCTCCTACTACCGGCGCTTTGTGGCAAAATTTGCGGAGTTGGCCCGTCCCCTCCACCGGCTTACGGAGAAGGGGACGTGATTTAATTGGACACGGGAGTGCCACAAGGCCTTCCAAAAATTGAAGGGGTGTCTAACATCCGCACCCCTTATAGCTTACCCCACTAGCAACGGGGCATTTACCCTGGACACGGATGCGAGCCAGGAAGGATTGGGCGCAGTTTTGTCTCAGACACAGGAGGGCGTGGAGAGAGTGATTGGTTACTACAGTCGGGCCTTAAGTAGACCCGAGCGAAATTATTGTGTCACTCGCAAAGAGTTATTGGCTATGCTGGCTGCTGTCAGGGAATTTGTACTGGGGGACTCACAGGACTCCAACGACCGGACACAGGTTACAAAAGGTCTAGTTTATTAAACTGTATTCACTTCATCCAATTACCAAAATGATACCGCATAATATAATGGATCAGGTTAACTCTTTTCGCTGGTCCTTCTCGTTCATCCGACACTCCCGTTCGGTCAGCGCTTCACGTAGCAAGTCCTCTCGACTCCACGTTTGCTCTAGTTTATATGGACGAACTGGACTTAATCCTCTGTCCGCTGAAACGTTAATCCTTCTTCCGCTGATGCCCCGAGGTCATGTATTGCACCAAGCCCTGGCATCAACTCGCTCCCCTCCTGCTGTGATTTCCATTTACACAGTAGGAGGGTGCCCCAGCCTGGGGCTGTGACCAGGTGGACAAGAGATTACCATGTTCGGGCACATTCCTGACACTCATTTACGAACTCGGCTTTCACAGAGGTTGCAGGTAAAATGTATCAGCTTCGTTACCAGTCTTAATCAATAAGTTACCAGTGCCAATCAATAAGTTACACTGAATTACACTTCCACAATTCCCTCATCTTTTTGTTTTTGTTTATATTAACCATTAATCTAAACATCAATATAAGTAAACAATCAATCACTACAAGTAAACATCATTACAAGTATAAGTAAATAATCAATCACTTTGGTAATCAAATTCCCTTAGGCATACACCGTCATCCTGCAAGAATCACAAAACATTTCGTTGGTCATTGACTCCTTCCATATTGTTCAATCTATTGCATTTGCATCACAAATATATTTTCAAAACAACACTTCACCATCACCAAGATACAACAATTTCACTTCATTTTCAAGTTTTGTAAAGCATCTGCACCATCTGGCAAAAACGTTTGCCTCCACACAAATGTTGACTTTGTTTGAAAGGAAGGGCTGATCACTTGTGTTTGAATCCAGGTATGAAACATTTTCTCCTAATGTCTTCATAGCTCCTGCACTACTTCGTGTAGGATTTCGCTGTTGTGGTAACATTGCGGAGTCATAGACTGACCCTGCTCTCCTTGTAGCATTCTTGCCACTTTTTGCTGTGAACCATAATGATTCCTTGAACAAGGCCTTCGCCCAGTTGTAGTCGACTTGCCTCCTCCCTCATTATGAGTGGGCAGCCAGTATTGGTGTGACGTTGATTGGCCAGCAAGATGTGGAACAGGGATGCCGGATGCATCCACAATGATGTTGGGACCATGGTGTTCAGGTCATTCATGGTCCTTACCAGGAGCAACCAGCAGAATCGTGCACAGCTGTTGTGACAAGGGCACAGCCGTTTTTTTTGCAGCTCCATGCTGGTTCCCCGGGCGTTGGTGAAGTAATAACATATGTCCCCGCATTTCACAGAGGTTGCAGGTAAAATGTCGTTGTCCTGCAACTTCTGATGTGATGAATGTTCGAAGCCTTCGAACAAGAGTAAGTGATCGCCTTTCTTTCATATGTTGCAGTGTGATCCAGGCAAATGGTCACATAAATTTCCTTGGTGAAGGTAAGCATTCATCTCCAAGTTACACGGGAGAATGTCTTCATCATTCTTTGAGAAAGAGGGTGTATGCCATGATTAACTTCATTTTTAGCCACAAATTTTCTTTCTCGAACTTCTTCCCAATTCCGTTAGCACTCCCTTCAAAATGTGATCTCGTCTTATCCTTATGCTCAGTCACATCTGAATCTGCTTTCCGCACACACTGAATCAGATAGGGTACATCTTACCATGAAATCAGCATAATCATGTATATCTTCCGATAGTTTCACATTCAACAATTTGTTGTTTTTCCTTAACACAAAAGTTATATTCATTTATATGCGTCACACAAATAATATTCAATCAGGTATGTATTTTATTACTAAACTAAGAATAGCATCCACAATTGCTTTCAGGTTAATATAGTTCAAAAATTAACTCATGCAGGTATTTTAGCACTACTCTAAGAAAATCAATTGTATATGATTACAATCACAAACGGGAATACCTAATTCCCAACAACAATTTTCCCAAACCAACAAATTAAGCATAATGTATTATTACCATAATTCCTCTCCACTTTTTCTTTTCCCTCTTTTTCCCTTAACAGTGTGGCACTTGTGGTGATATGAGTTCACTGATATTGTAATTGACACAACTCATAACATTGTCGTTATGCCATTATCTTAATTCTACTGTTTATGTCGCCATAAAAGTCTTCCTTTTCTGGATCCACATTTCTTTCCTCATTTGTCACTTCATGCGTTATCATCGTGTTGTTGGTTACCTTATTCAAACACACCGTCACTAAGGCTTTCAAGCAAGCCACCACTAAAACAATTGCCAATATAACTACTAAACCAACAAACAAGTCTGCTACTCTTTGTAGACATTATATACCAAACTAACAAGCTTCCTAAAAGGTAAATAAAGAAAATCCCTTAATATGTAACATAATCAGATTATTTGTCTTACAAATGATCCCCCTTTCTCCCGGGGTTGAACTCAATCCCCTGATCATGAGTGTAGTTGTGATACATTTTTCACTCATGTTGTATTAATATCAGCAGGTAATTGTATGTCATGTAGGCAAATAAATGTCACTATCCCAAGTAGGAATATCACATGTTGAAAATGTAGTGTTTATCAATGCAAGGGGTGTTAAAATGTAATTCAAATGACTGTAAATCACTACTATCATTTATCTACCACTGAATGTTCTGCTGGGCTGCTAGGTGCAGCCTCATTTTCTTTGGGATCGTCCACCTTAGCCCCATGTGCTTGTTTGCAATGAGGGGCATGAATCCAACTTTCTATTTTGGGTCCATCTTTGTTTCTATTCTTATCAATCTCCTATGGTTTATCAATTCGTTCCAAGATACCGCAACCAAAGGTTTTAACCAAAGCTCTACCAAACTATTTCCAATTTGAACAAAAATGCCAGTGAAACAATGATTCGAAGGATTAACTTCAAGGGGTCAATAAATTTATTCTATAGCCAGATCTAATTTTCCCATCCAATAGTTTGCCTTGCCACATGTCATATTATAACACCTTAATAAACCTTCGAAAAAATGTTTCCCATCTCAACAAATTTCCTTTTTTACAAATAGACATGTTCAAATACATAAATAGCCATGTGTAACTTACGTATTTAACTACAATTTCCTCTCAATTTGTTTGGCCTAACTGGCCGCAAAAGTGGCTGCCAGCATGCAGTACCGTTTTTTATCTACCAAGGAAGTGTTCCACACAAGACCTCTACCAAAATGTTGTTTGTAAAAACAAATCTGGGATTTCTGATTACATGGATGCACACTCTCAGGACATTTTCAGGCTGCTGTTAACAATCCACTACGATGACTTAATTCCTTTACCCACAATCAAATAATTAGTACAAATTGAGGATATTATCCCTATCACATTCTTTTATAGATTCATTATGTTGGATCTAATTTTTTCCAATAATTTTCCACTGCTGTAAGGCGGAACAATAGCTCTCATAAGTCTTAGTAATATCGTACTTAATTTGCCCAGCAGAGAATAATTTATTTACTATCCTTTCTCATCTGTTAACCAGTGACTTTGTTTAAACTCCAGAACTGAAAACCCACGATAGTTCAAACCAGCAAAATTTTCTTTACTCTTTTCCCATATCATCTATGCCTAAAACACATCCATACATACAGCACAATTTATATGCTGATAAAATTCAAGTTTATATATATAAAATCCATGAGCAGAGTATTCTGGGAAGTCAGTGTAAGACCTCTCCCAAATTTGGATGATTTTGTACTTCCTCATTTCCTTTTATGAAGCTCATATCCATAAATAGATGTTATTCTCATATACATTCTATCAAAAAATGGAATCCCAAAATTACTCACAATTTTACTATGAATTAATGGCTGCTCATAACCCAGCACATCAAATTTTTTTATATTCCATTTCCCTTGACAAAAGAGATAATGTTCATAATCAAATTATATTTCTATTTTATTTTACGGATTCTCTGGATATTCAATCCCATCCACATATCCCAATCCCATCCACATAAAACTATCCATTTCCAGACAGGCACACTGTCGGTGTCAACAATCTTGTAAGATTGATACACAAAAACACACACACACATGCATTATGCATATTTGTTTGCGTTGGAACCATTATTTACAGATCAGATGGGTGTCAATTTTATTTCAATTTCATAAAATTTGTCAATCAAATTCAAAATGCTTATAGACAAATAAACCAAAAGTCCATTCTTAGAAAACCCTCATGATGTCACATTGAAATTACCCTTTCAGCCTTCACAATAATCTATCCAAATTTTGACTACACACCCATTTGCATGTCAGTCGACCATTGACCTATCAATCGTGCGGAACAATAGTCCGAAATTCCCACCTGATCATCATGTGACTCTTGTCACTTGGTTTGCCAAAAAATTGCAACGCAATTGTTCCAAACTTTGTAAATTTAAAATTGCTGTGCCCAAAATAGAAGATCCAATTTTGGCATTTGATCAATTAATTATTAATTTGTTAACAAGCAAAAAAAGAAAAAATGAATCATTCTTGCTCTGAAAACTTTTCAGACACAAGAATCATCGACAGTTATTCATGTTTGTCCAGTAATCGAATCTGTTGAGGCCAATCATCATTTGGGATTTGCAGCAATGAAGGCCTAATCATTGTCTGAGGTACCGGTAAGCACTGGTACCCTTGATCTTGGTTTGCCCCATGACCTTGTCTTCCTGTTGACATACGGACATCTTCTTCTCCAATGTCCCATCTTTCCACACTCGAAACACCGGTTTCTGTCGTTGTCTGATCTGTGCACCTGTGCACTTGTATTGCTGGGCTGCATCTCTACATCCCTGAGTTGCCACTGCAATCTCTCGTTATCTCCTGAAACACGAAAAAATTCTCTGTACCGTCCTTTTTGGGGAGACAACTGGAAATCAGATGGGACAACTGTCACTTTCATTCCTAATTTCGAGGGCAGTTGTGCATTTGTCTCCTCCATTGTATCCTGTATCCTTTTTATTTTAAGTTCTAGTTCCGTTATCCGTTCTTGCTGTTCCCGTTGTCTGGATTTACCATCCCAAAGATGGAATGCAAGCCAGTCTACCGTTAGATTCTGTCTCTTCCTGGCTTTCAATCTTTGTTCCAATCTTTCCAATCGACTTCGCTCAAATGTACCATCTCTTGGAAACTCCTCATCATGTCCCTTTGTCCACAAATACCAATTCTCGACCTGCCTTATAGCTTCTGCACCATAACGGTCGTACATATGATGTGTACAAGTACCTTTTTGTGGAATCTCTTGTTGTCCTTGTGTATTCTTGCAGGCTCCATTTCCCATTCTGCCTTTTATCAAAGCAGCGTTGGATGTGTTGTAGTTTGTTCCTCTAAAGCTTCACTCGTACCTCCAGGAAGGGTCTCTCCACCTGTTCACACGGTGATTTCCAGAGAATCTCCCTCAGCCGTGGCTTTTGCACAATCCAATCTCACAGATCAGTATTTGCAGATGAGCCGGAGGGTCAGTATGAAATGGGTGAATCCTCAGGTGTCCGCTCTGTTGACGGGGAAATCACACAATGGTAACCGCACATATATATCTGTATATAAACTCACCACCTTGCTCAATATTCCCAGGTTGTCTCCACATTGTTAATATCACGCAAAGATATCAAAGCTTCTTTCTTGAGACCGCATTTTCATCAATCAAACAATCAATATATTCAATTCAATTTATTCAGTTCAATTTATGCAATTAAATTCAATCAATTAGATTCAATCAATTAACAATTCAATCAATTATTCAATTTCAATTAATTCATCAATATTCATCAATAAATCAAATTAATCATTTTGAATGACTCCTTGCATAAGCCCTTTCCCCAATGATGTCAGGACAGGTCCATCCATTGACTGAGATCGACTCATCGGTCGTCACCTCTGGTTCGTACCTCATGTCAATTGATGAATCACCGTCCTGTCCTAGGGTCATATCTGACATATTTCCCCATTTTGCCTGGTCTCCACAAATTTTCTTTGCAACCACTAAAGGCAACTCATCCTTCATTCGTGAGACAGCCAAAATGGATGGCAGATATTAAAGTTCATTGGGAAAAATATCTCATCATTTTTCTTTTAATAGTATCCAAAATCTCTTGGCAATATAAATTTCGTAAAACTCCTGAAATAAGACTGTAAAATTTCTTCAATCATGCTAAATTTTGAAACTCCATCGCTTGTAATACCCAATTTATCCCATAGGGCTTGAAAGTTCTTTCCCAAGTTCATGCAGCATTCTGCATTTGAACCCTATGATATCATTCATAATAATCATCATGATTTTATAGTCATGGTCCTATCATAATCATCTATTTAAAACGAACATTTCCTTTATCACCACAGCTATGTGGTATAATCAACAATAGAATAAAACTGTACATAGCAACAGGCTACCTCATGGCCACTTAGTATACCTATTGACAATAAGTCATAACAATATCGAATAATCACTGAACAATTCAAAAATCGCTTCCCCTGCTCCAGCCGCAGCATCCGTGATATTTGTTTGCTCATTCACTATTCCTGATTCGTCATCAAGGATCTCCATCATCACACAGCGTACTTAATTCCGCATTCTAATGAGAATTCAACAGGATTTTACGACTCAAAGGAAAAGAACGAGCAGACCTTTTGCAGGATGATCGTTACAAAAATCGTTACATATATTAAAGTATTTATGATGTCGACAAATCATATCTTAATTCTTACAAGATTTTGGTTCTTTGAATAAATCACAGCACCGGGAGAACCAGCTCCAAAAATGGATCTTTGTGTTTATTCAGCACCCTAGTAATTGGTTCTTTGTGTACTAATTACACAGCACCCAGGCCCCGCTCATATGGATCTTTGTGCAGCGCTACACAGCACCTGAGCAAAAGGGGTTTCATCTACATTTTCCCTATCTGGTGTACCATCCGTGATATTTGTCTGCTCATTCACTATTCCTGATTCGTCATCAAGGATCTCCATCATCACACAGCGTACTTAATTCCGCTTTTTAATGAGAATTCAACAGGAATTTACGACTCAAAGGAAAAGAACGAGCAGACCTTTTGCAGGACGATAACTGGAATTAGTCGTGAAAATATATCCAAATACACAAAAATACACACCCACACAAATAAACAACATTTATTCCGTTTAACAGAACAAACATTTCCTCTATCATGACATGCATGTCTTCAAAATTATATGCCCAAGAGAAAAAGTAAAATTAATTAAAACTGCGGGCAGTGATGATCCGGGGACCATACCGCTCCATCCTGATTGGACGAGTGCGTGCTAGAGTCGTTAACAACGACAGTCCAGATCCGATTGTTCAAAATTTCAACTCAATCGATCGAAAAATGAACGCAGGGATGCATTTTAAAGGTGCAGTGGCACTAACTGAGTTGCCACGAATATGGCCACGAAATTGCCAATATGGCCATCACAAAATATTTTCCTTAATCAATTGGCTCATAGCATAACCAATCTGCAAGTATCTCATCCGAAGATGTATCTCTGAGGAATTTTAATTAAATAAGTCATTTATAAATCAACGAGTTAATTTATTAAATGATTAATCAATAAATCAATATTTCCTTGACAGCCACATCACTTGGTCAGTGTCATGTCCAAATATCAGCTTCCTTACTCAAAAGGTGCCTGAGTTAATGTAATGTAATTACTGTAATAAGATTACTGCAATTACTGTAATGATTACTGTAATTACTGTAATTACCGGAACTGTAATTACTGTAATTACCTCAGGTAATTACCCTAATGTAATTACTGTAATGTAATAAGAAATGTAATTAATTAAATAAGTACTTCATTAATCGTTAATAATGAAATAATTCCTGAATTCTCATTCGATTCACTTGACATTCGAATGTCCCCAAAACGTTGGAGCAAAACGTTGCAACAACGAAAGTGAAACGTTGTAGCGACGTTGTGGAAACGTTAGCAAAACCCAACATTTGAATGTTCCCATTCATTCCAACAACAAGTTCCAACAACAAGTTCCAACAACAAGTTCCAACAACAAGTTCCAACAACAAGTTCCAACAGCAAGTTCCAACAACAAGTTCCAACAACAAGTTCCAACAACAAGTTCCAACAAGTTCCAACAGCAAGTTCCAACAGCAAGTTGCAACAACAAGTTCCAACAAGTTCCAACAACAAGTTCCAACAACAAGTTCCAACAACAAGTTCCAACAGCAAGTTCCAACAGCAAGTTCCAACAACAAGTTCCAACAGCAAGTTCCAACAACAAGTTCCAACAGCAAGTTCCAACAACAAGTTCCAACAACAAGTTCCAACAACAAGTTCCAACAGCAAGTTCCAACAACAAGTTCCAACAAGTTCCAACAACAAGTTCCAACAGCAAGTTCCAACAACAAGTTCCAACAACAAGTTCCAACAAGTTCCAACAACAAGTTCCAACAGCAAGTTCCAACAACAAGTTCCAACAACAAGTTCCAACAACAAGTTCCAACAAGTTCCAACAGCAAGTTCCAACAGCAAGTTCCAACAACAAGTTCCAACAACAAGTTCCAACAACAAGTTCCAACAACAAGTTCCAACAGCAAGTTCCAACAACAAGTTCCAACAAGTTCCAACAACAAGTTCCAACAGCAAGTTCCAACAACAAGTTCCAACAAGTTCCAACAACAAGTTCCAACAGCAAGTTCCAACAACAAGTTCCAACAAGTTATTATCACATTGCAATGACCTCTAAACATTCCGAAACCATTAACACCTATTGTAAGCGTGCCGAATCAGTAAGCATCACCCCTTCTATGAGCCTCGACCAGAGGGTGGTTGTTACTCACAAACACCATTTCCTGTAATTATCTCTCACTAGGGCATGCCCGTACTATATATATATATCTAAAATTATATCCCCCGCCGAGCAAGTCGCTGGCTCCAAGTCGAGTGCTTTGAACAAAAAAAGAAGTACTCTAAACGGTGGTTTTTTATTCAACCGTGAAGCATGTCTCAAAGGCTTCTTGATGGACCTGGACAAAATTTGATGCAATTTTTTTTTTTCTCAATCGCCATCTTTCATCATAATTCTGGACCGGCATGAGGGGGGGTTGTCTGTCATGAATTTATAGGCATGGCGGGAAAACTGAAAAAAATTATTTATTTAAAACGGGTGTACACGATTGTACACGTGTACGGACGGACCTTACCGAACCGGCAAACAAGTCGCTTCATGCACATCAGTGGTGCGTTTCTTCGTGGCGCGTGTCAGAAGAATTACACAGCGCAGGAAAAATACGTATTTACAGAAATCGTTAAAAAAAACTCGGATAATCGCTAAAATCGTTGTGGCCGGTGTACCATATTGGAAATATATATATATATAAATATAATTCCGTTTCCCGGTTCCCTGTCGCTCGCCGAGCGCCGATCAAGTCAAGTGCTTCGAACAAGTGCAAAAAAAAGTAGTACTTTATCCGTGTGCGGGTGGGTAAACGAGTGTACCGGCCTTACACGTCCTGGAAGCAAGCGGTCGCAAGGTGCACACTTGCTTCGTTTGCTTCCAGGTTACAGTAAGGCCCTTTAATAACCAGCGCAAAAATACGTATTTACAGAAATCATTTAGAAAAAAACGAATAAATTGCTACAGTCGTTTATCGAAATCCCATTCGTGATGGCTCACGCCACCTATATCGCGGCATCGGTGCGCAAAGAAGCCCCAGTCCACCTGCTCCCCCATGTATGTACCCATAACTTCCAAGTTCGTAAATCATATTGGACCAAACAAGACACACTCACCTTTTAAAGAAGACTTGTTTGTGTGTGCAATTGATGTCAGCGGTGCCTCCAAGATTGTCAGGGAATTTGTACTGGGGGACTCACAGGACTCCAACGACCGGACACAGGTTACAAAAGGTCTAGTTTATTAAACTGTATTCACTTCATCCAATTACCAAAATGATACCGCATAATATAATGGATCAGGTTAACTCTTTTCGCTGGTCCTTCTCGTTCATCCGACACTCCCGTTCGGTCAGCGCTTCACGTAGCAAGTCCTCTCGACTCCACGTTTGCTCTAGTTTATATGGACGAACTGGACTTAATCCTCTGTCCGCTGAAACGTTAATCCTTCTTCCGCTGATGCCCCGAGGTCATGTATTGCACCAAGCCCTGGCATCAACTCGCTCCCCTCCTGCTGTGATTTCCATTTACACAGTAGGAGGGTGCCCCAGCCTGGGGCTGTGACCAGGTGGACAAGAGATTACCATGTTCGGGCACATTCCTGACACTCATTTACGAACTCGGCTTTCACAGAGGTTGCAGGTAAAATGTATCAGCTTCGTTACCAGTCTTAATCAATAAGTTACCAGTGCCAATCAATAAGTTACACTGAATTACACTTCCACACTGCCATGAACCATTTCCACCCGTACCTGTACGGGCGGAAATTTTTGGTTAGAACTGACCATTCCTCCTTGCAATTGCTCCTTCGGTTCAAGGAACCGGAGGGCCAAATTGCAAGGTGGTTGGAAAAGTTGCAGCAGTACGATTTTGATGTGGCCCATAGGGCCGGGAAGGCCCATGGTAATGCGGACGCACTCTCTCGGCGTCCTTGTCTGGGGGAAAACTGCAAATTTTGTGCGAGACACAAGGAGAGGGAGCAATTGGGCGATTCTGCCCCGATTCTCGTCGTCCGGGCAACCCGGGTGAGAGGGCCAATTTTGCCACTAACCGCGGACGAGGAATTTGGAGATTTGGCATGGAGCACGGCCCAGCAGGAGGATCCTGTCCTGGGGCCGGTGTTCAATTGGGTCAAATTGGGGCAAAGACCAAAGGGGGAAGAGGTCACCCCCCTCGGGGCGCAAACAAAGGCGTATTGGGCTCAGTGGCAGACCCTGGAGTTGAAAGGCAACATCTTATATCGCAAGTGGGTGGAGGTTCCCTCTGATAGAACTTCCTGGCTGGTGATAGTCCCTGACAAATTCAAGAACGTCATATTACAACAGGTGCATGGTACCCGCTCCGGCGGCCATTTGGGCAGGACAAAGACAATATCTCGGGTCCGCCGGAGGTTCTATTGGGTGAATATGGGGCGCGACATACAGGACTGGTGTCGGAGATGCGACGCCTGTTCTGCCAAAAAGGGACCAGCACGGAGGATGAGGGCCCCCCTTCAATTACATCAGGTGGGGGCCCCCCTTTAGCGGGTGGCTATGGATATTCTAGGACCGCTGCCCCGCACCCGCCAAGGTAATAAGTATATCCTCGTTGTAATGAACTATTTCACCAAGTGGCCGGAGGCCTACGCCCTCCCCAACCAAGAAGCCGGGGTTGTGGCGCAGGCCTTCGTAGAAGGATTTGTATGTCGGCATGGGATTCCACAGGAGCTGCACACCGATCAGGGACGAAATTTTGAGAGTCAATTATTAAAAGATGTGTGCAGACTCCTGTCAATTCGAAAAACCAGGACCACGCCCTTGCGGCCACAATCTGACGGGATGGTGGAAAGGTTCAATCGAACATTGATCCAACAACTGGCATTGTTCACCACCACCCGTCAGGATGACTGGGACGAACATCTCCCATACCTGTTGATGGCCTACCGAACTAGCCAGCACGGGGCCACCGCATGCAGTCCAGCGTTGCTTATGTATGGGCGGGAGTTACGGGCTCCCGCCGACTTGCTATGCGGTCCCGTGCCAGACACCATGGATACACCGCTGAGGGAGGGTTACGCACGTCACTTGGAGGAAGGCATGGAGCGGGTCCATGCCTTCGCCCGCCGCCAGCTCCATCTGGCGGGGGCCAAGATGAAGCGCAGGTATGACGACCGGAGCCAGGGGAGTCAATACGCTCCGGGGATGAAGATTTGGTTCTTTAATCCCCGGAGGCGGAAGGGCAGGTGCCCAAAACTCACCTCCCCCTGGCAAGGCCCGGGAGTCGTCCTGTCGCAAATCTGTGACGTGGTCATTAAGATCAAAATGGGGCCACGGGCCCCCCCTCGGATCGTCCATGCCGACCGGATAAGACCTTATGCCGGCGAGCAGGCGCCCTCATGGATCGCCTTGGCTCTAGATGCCGAGGTAGGACCCAGTACCTCTTGCGACGGGGGCTCGTAGCGTCAGAGGACTGAGGGGGATGATAGTGGGAACGTCCCCCATGTGGTGGGATGGCAACTCTGTCATCCCTCACAGAGGGGGGGGGGCAAAGGAGCACTAGATTTATGGGGTTTATGGCAGTGAAAACTAGCCCGGGTGGGTTAGGATATTGTGTGTAGGGCCCTAGAAGATGACATTAGGTAACGTTAAGATTAGTTAGTGACAATGACACCTGTAGTGGGGACGCAGGTAGAGTAGAGTGGATGATAATGACGTGGGAGCGCAATAGTTTAAAGGGACGACTGGGAAGCGCAAGTTTCAGAGGGGAGTAGTTAGCCGAGATGATGCCGTGTGTGACAGGATTGAACAGGTGTGATTGAACAGGTGTGATTGCACAGGTGTGCAACTGAACAGGTGTGTGGAGCAGTGTATGAGTAAGAGTGATAGTGATGTGTATTGTGTTGACCAAATGGTCCAGGGAGAAGGAGGGTGCAGGTGGCACCAGGTATGATTGCACAGGTGTGCAACTACAGGTGAATGAAGAATGGTTGTGTGGAATAAATGGTAGTGTGGAATATCTGGGGTATTGGAATGGATGGTCGTGGAGTGAGTATGGTGGAAATTGTGGAGTGGAGTGGATGGTGCGGAGGTGTGAATGGGGGAAGTTTGGACCCCCATCACGGATACCCGGGGCCGGTAGTGTAAGTGTTAGGTAGAGGGGATAGGTAAATTGTGGTTGGATATTGGCATCTGTGGTGCGGGTGAGAGAATGGTATTTGGGTGGGTGCATTAGTGTTGTGGAAATGGCTGGGCGTGTAGCCTGTTAGTGTGTGTAGTTGGTTTGGGCACTCCACCACTGTGAGGACGTCGGCCAGGTGAGGCCGCAGGTGGGCTCTGGGAGCCGGTAGAGTTGTTGTGGATGGGGCCTGAGGATCCGGAGGATGGACCCGGGTAGCCCAGTGCCAGAGGGCACCAAGGGGTGACAGAGCCAGGAGGGGCCTTCCCCAGTTAGTTAGGTTAGGGTGAGGAGCTAGGTAAGCTCGGGTGGCAACTGCAGTGGTGGAGGTGTGCAGGTGGGTAGACCTGCTGGGAGAGCTACACGTCGCAACCCAGAAATTGTGCAAGGGCACCGGGAGATGAATCGGGGGAGTGAGACCCCAAATTGAGAAGCACCACAGTTTGGTCAATGGGAATTGGTTTTTAGAACCCATAGTGTAAGTGGCCAATGGATTGGCAGGGAGAGACCCCGGGTAGTGTAAAGTGTGTTAAAATCATTTAGAGGATAGTTAGGATGAAGGATCTCCTCGCACCATCCGCATCCACTCACCTGAGGTGACAGGTACTCCACACCATGCCATGTTTTAATTATTTTTTATGATGCAGATGTTTTGGATTGTGAGACGCATCATGACGTGGGTGTGACATTGTGCTTTATGTTCCATCTCTTCCTCCTTAAGAGGATTGATGATGAATTGGGTGATGGCAAATTTTGAAGTAGAGGGATTGTGGAGACGAATTTGGTATAGGGGAAATATGGGAAGACATGACGGTAGCGACGGATTGGTAATGTGTAGATTTTGTACATATGGGGTAAGGGCAAGGGTAGTGTAGGTGACATGGGGGTGACGTACGGTAGGGACGAGCTTTCTCACTTCGCTCTCCGTACGCATTCCGCCTTGCATTGCCTTATTGATGTGTACCCTTGTGACCTTACCCCTCGCTCATTTGTCTCTTTTGTCTCCCACATGACCTGTGCGCCATTGGGCGCCGAGGGGAGCGTGCGTGGGTCGGCCATTGTGCGCCCGAAATTCCCAGAACCAGCTGTCTGCATCGATGCACCACATTATGGACCACATGCCTGTGGCCGAGCATCACGTATGGACCCCATGGGTTGGGGCATGGCCCCTCTGCTGGAACCGGCCATGAGAGCCCGAAATCTTGCTGGCGGACCTTGGCCACAGGGCACCGATGCCCCACAGGTGAACCACACGTAGTCGGCCCTGTGGGCCATAAATAAAATAAATAAAACGGACACATTAGGTGCATTCTTTTATTGCAAATAGGCCGCCAGTAAGACAATGAAAGAATGACGACAACTGGAAGACATAATAATAGCCAGCAGAGGGAGCCAAAGAGCAAGAGATCACCTGCAGGGTTAGGGGTTGTTGATTTATTTTTTATTATTGAACATGCATTGAACACTGATGAACTATGGTGACTGCACCGATTGGTGCTTGAGGGTGCTTGTATTGGTGCGTTTTTGGGTGCTTTAATGGTGCATTGATGCAGAGCAGACTGTCCCCCCCCCCCCCCCCCAGAAAGAACAATTACAGGTCCTGGGTTAGTTTTGTAAATAAAAGCAGAGTCATTGTAAATAATGCTCCCCACCGTCAGTGTGTAGTTTGAAGACCATTCCGCAATTCGGTTAACTGTGGGCGTAAGTCTGTTAGGCAGGGTGCAATGGAGCAGCAGGACACATTTATTTATGTTTTAAAAACTGTCGCACTCAGGGTCAGGTTAAAAGTAGAGGGAACTACACCTACGTGTCACACTAAATAAAAAGTTGTAGGCCCGGGCCGTGCCTAAGAGGAGGAGGGTGCAGTGTTGCGGATATGAGGACTGCATTTTTTTGATTGTGTTGTATTGTGGTAAATTGGTGATGAATATTGCTTGAGTCTGCGCCTCCTGCCTCCGGAGCTGTGTAAAGGTCAAAAGGGCGTCCCATAATTAGTCCACAAGCATACACGTCAGCCAATCATAGAATACCCCTGTTCGATAGTTATATCTTATTCTGTGTTTTAGGGTAAGGCTTTGTCTCCCATTAATAGAAGTACTCCATTGCACCAAGTGAAAGAGATAGATTCCCTTCATTCCCATTCCCAAACCCTCCATTCCCCCTTTTCGTCGATTGGAAACTACCTCCGCTCCAATTGCCGCCATTGACCACGAGGCAGGGTTGGGGAAGAAAGGCGGGTCCCCACCTCGTCATAGAGGGGAGGAGTGAGTCAGCCCCACTCAACCAACCACGAACAAGGGGTTGGACTTGGAGAGTGTGTGGAAAGAAACATCGAGGAGGTTTGCGAAGGTTGAGGGGTGGGGCCTATATAACCCGCAGGCAGGGCGTTCCCAAAGGAGAAGAGAGATGAGCCTTTACCGAGACGAGAGATGAGCTTTGACGGAGAAACTGCGAGAGAAGTCCAGGGTTGAACTGCAGCTCGAGCCACCGAAACTGCACTCACTGCAGCTCGAGCCACCGAAACTGCACTTGCTGCAGCTCGAGCCACTGAAACTGCATTTGCTGTAGTTGGAGCCACCGAAACTGCAGCCATAGCAGCGTGAGGCCTGGGCGGCAGTTTGGAGCAGGGCCGCGAAGGAGCGGCGGCTGCCCACGAGTCGATCAGCTGCAGAACTAGTTGGACCTCCCTATCCCGCAAGCCATCCATCTCCCGCCAGTCCTATCATCATTCCCCGCGTAAGTCTGTCCTTGTTTGTTCTGTCCCTGGGTTAATTAAGACTGTAGGTAAGCTAGCGTTGCACTGTGTATCTAATCTCGTCTGTAAATAAACGTGACTACTTTCTTCTTGATTATATGTGTAACTAATAATTCCACCTACTCTTCTGTACGTCTTCTTCCTCTTTGTATTCGGTCGCTTTAGAGTTTTCCCGATTGAATAGCGGTGGCGCGAGCCGGCCAAAGTTTGGGGCAAATCAGGTATTAATCAAGGAAGCACTGTTCGGTCGTGGTAATACCAACCGCTCGCTCAAAATAACATCTTTAACCGCGTCCGTAACAATATTTTTCAATTCAATCAATCAATCAAATCAATCAAATCAAATTAATTGAATTATATTTTTAAACTTAAACATGTTCTGCATGAGATGTAAAGGCTTGCAAATTAGTAGGTAATAGTAGGGTAAGCAAACAACATCGAGGTTAGGGAAGGGATGATGAAGTTAGAATGCACATGGAAATCTGGGCAGCGTTCTTCAATTTACATTAAAGATGAGTGAAAAGCTAAAAATACTAGAATTGCAATTTTATATAGGAATTGTAATCTAATCACAATACTAAAATATACAATTTGGTGTCTGTCTGTCTGTCTGACCGGGATACATTCAGTTGTTACTTATTCAATGTCAACAAAACTTGACAGGATGATTAGGGGCACACGGTGGAGGTTGTAGCGACTTCATTTGCCCACCTCCCCAAAATGGTTTTCCGACTTGAGCGAAATCCATGTTAAGGTGTATATCCGTGTTAAGATAGCTAATCGTGGCATTTTTCCATGGCCATTCTAATAGTCAGGTTCACTATGTCAATAAATTATATTTCGTTCAAAATCATGGTAGATTAGCAAACCTATACATTTTTGGAAAGGTTATAGCATAAGGAAACTAAAAATCAATGGTTACATTTGGAGAGATACCTGTATGGCGGCCATTTTGGATTTTCAAAATGGCCACTGTAAAATACATATTTTGTTCTATTTCTGCCTCTAATTACCCTAAAAACTTTAAAAAATATACTAAACCTATATTTTCAGGGACAAGGAATCCAATGAAAGTATCAAATTAGTGCTATGGGGAATGGTAAGACACGAATCAAAGGTTTTGAATTGCAAAATACTGTCTTTATATTCGCAATAAGTTGCATAATCAAATACATGTTATCATTTTGTACAGGCAGTTAATAACATCAAAATGTGTCACAATAATTCATATCACCAAACATACACAGGCAGTCAGCAAAATCATATATACACATGCAGTCAGTATAACTTCACATCTACACAGGCAGTCAATGACAAAATATACACAGGCAGTCAATGGCATCAAACATACACGATTACAGAATATGCCATTTAAAGTTCATCATCACTGTCCTGTGTGTCGTATCCGACAATATAGTCCCCATCGTTTTCACAGTCCGTTCCACACAAGCAAAGGTCGGTCAAATTGATTGGCAAATCGAATTGGTCGAATGGTCGATCGAATCGAATTCGATGGATTGAATCGAATCGAATCGATCGAATTGGTCGAATGGTCGATCGAAGCGATTGGTCGAATGGTCGAATTGGTCGAATGGAATTGGTCGATTGGTCGAATCGAATTGGTCGGAATTGGCAAATGTAAAAATTGATTTTCAGATTTTCCATGTAATAACGTTTCCAAAAATGTATAGGTTTGCTAATCTACCATGATTTTGAACGAAAAAACATAGTGAACCTGACTATAATAACAAAAGTAATAACATTAATTATACAAACATAATACGTATTGATATTATTACAAAACAAAACTAATATCCCCTCTCACACCTGGGAGCGTTTCCTCCTTGAACAAACGCCCTGTTAACGCGTATAAATAGCGTATGGTGGTGTTTTGTGGGGTCATCCCTACCATAAGTAAAATATATGATAAACCACAAACATGGATGATTACCTTTTGAAACAGTCGCTACTGCTGGTTAACAATAAACTGAAATGGAGTAAACCCGGGATGTGTTCAGTTATCAAGCAGCTAGCTCGTGCTTGCCAAGCCAGCCGTTCCTTATTAACAGCTTTCTTTAATGCTTAAGCCACTTGGCGAGCGCTCTACAAGACTTGGTAATTGAACACACCGTCAACTCAACATTCTTAAGGCCCTAGCCTAGATCTACTGTAATCTATATACCCCAGAGTGGATAATAACATGATCCTTCCTGCCGCTCCTGTATGGAGTGGGTGTACTAGTATCTACTATAAATGGATGAGTGTGTGTGTGTGTGTGTGTGTGTGTGTGTGTGTGTGTGTGTGTGTGTGTGTGTGATACTTTTTGTGTCTATTTATTACGTACGTCTATTTATTAATTACGTGCTATTCAAATGTACCTTTTAACCCTTGAGACTGCTGAGACCCCTTTGACCTTGGAAGACCCTTTAACACTTGAAACCCAAAAGACTCCAAAAGACCCTGAGGACCCAAAACACCCAGATGACCCAAAATTCCTTAATGACCCAAATGTCCCCAAGGACCCAAAAAGCCTTTGATGACCCAAAAGGACCCAGATGACCCAAAAGGACCCAGATGACCCAAAAGACCTTAATGACCGAAAAGTCTCCAAGGACAAAAAAGTCCCCGAGGACCCAAAAGACCCAGATGACCCAAAAGTCCTTAATGACCCAAAAGACCCATACTTCCTGGAGGACCCAAAAAGTCCTTAATGACCCAAAAGCCCCCCAAGGATCCAAAAGACCCAAGAGTCCCCGAGGACCCAAAATACACAGATGACTCAAAAGTCCTTAATGACCCAAAATACCCAGACAACCCAAAAAGTCCTTGATGACCCAAAAGCCCCGAGGACCCAAAAGACCCAAGAGTCCCCAAGGACCCAAACCCAGATGACCCAAAAGCATCCAGATGACCTTGCAACAAGACCATGAAGACCAATGAAAATTTGGTACAACAGACCAACCGGTACATCAGACCCGAGTAGATAAAAGCCGGTTCATTTTGGGGGTATTATGTATGTATTGTTACGTGGTCCCCTCGGTGAATACCTGGTCTCGGTGACCCCCGGACCGTGAGAGGAACTCCGCCAGCAAGCTGTATTATATATGCGCTTTCGCCACGCAATCCATATGAATTTCACCCAGGAGACAACTGATGTTCAAGGATATATTTCCAATGGTAATGATACCATACAATTTCAATGACCCAACCACGGAGATTTTCCCCGAGCAATCAACAATACACTACCATCAACAATTCCCCAGCCACAATCAATTCCCTATGAGTAAGATGGCCATCTTATATACGTGTGTCCCGGTGAGTACTCACGACACCCTTTTGGTCTCGGTCCCGCACAATGTCTCTGGGCCCCTCCTGACCAAGATGATAGTCGGCGTCGCCGCACTCGGGCGGTTGAACGAACCCCGGGTGGACGTGTTTCCACCGGGCAGGTATCGTACCCGGCACCCCGGCTACAGCCCCTCGCGGCCACGCGACGCGGGGACGGGAAAGCAAGCCAAAAGCCCCACGCCGCTTGCCAGGCGTGTTAGGCCCCAACGGGCGACCCGTACACGTCTTTTTAGACGGTGCCAGACGCGGGGTCGATGCACGGCCCCACGTCAACTTGACGTCTCCACCGGGCAGGTACACGTCCCGGTGATTCCTCTCGCCAGGCGGGCTTCGGAACGCCGCTTTTCCACACGGCTCAATCAATCCCACCTTTCGTCGGTGCGGGGCGAGGAAGAAGAATCCTCGTCCTTTTTTCCTCGTGTCTTTTCCTCTTCCGTTTCCGGTCACTTCCGTTTCCGGCCACTTGTTCAGAAGGGCTCCTGACCCTCCAATCACAACAACCCTTAATATACTACACACGGATAAGCAAAGACCTGAATGGTAATCCACATACATTCACCTAAATATGTAACACTCCCCCCCTTCAAGAAAGAAAGTTTGAACCCAGCGAAAACTTTCTTTGCCGGCCAATTTGGAGAAACAAACCAGATAACTCAACCCCCCCACATTATCAGTTGCCCCCGGGCACAGTTATCACTTTAAAATAAAGCAACCAAAATTTCACCACCACCCCTCCAGATTACTCACTCTGGACTAAGCACCAGCAACGACATTGTCCCTGCCAAATCAAATTCCATCTCATGACCCTCTGACTTTGACCGCCAGTTTCTTGTGAATGAAGGTTAAGGGGTTGATCACAGATCCAAAGTTAAGCCACTCGATAGCACTTTTTCTGGGAAGCCAAGCCGAGTATTCACTACATGGATGCCTTTAGGAACGTGGAGTTCACGGTTAGTCCGTGCAGGAAAGTTATCTACATGGGCGCCTTGAGGAACGTGGAGTTCACGGTTAGTCCGTGCATGAAAGTTCACTACATGGACGCCTTTAGGAACGGCGTTCACGGTTAATCCGTGTAGGAATCTTGGCTCGGCGGCTCCGCCGCATTCAGTGCTTCAACTTCTCAGAACTTCCCTAATAATTAGGGTGGGACCACTTGTCCCTGTAGTCCCATGAATAGCGGTCTCCTTCTCGGCCACTACTTTGCCAATCCTTCCTTCGGGAGCGGCCGTAACTCAGGGAGCCTCCATAATAATATTGATTGCGGCCACCACCAACACTACCGCCCAGTTGTCCTCTCCTGTAGACCTCTCGACGTCTACGAAATGCCTTCCCTACTGTTATGGTCCGACCCTCCAAATCCCTGCCATTCCAATTCTTCTCTGCCTCTCTGGCGTCTTTTGTGCTGGCAAACGTGACAAAGCCGAACCCTCTTGACTGTTGCGTTTCCCAGTCTCTTACCAACCGCACTTCCACCAGCGGCCCATATCTGTTGAAGACAGAGGTCAGAACTTCTTCCTCTGTTTTGAAGTTCAGTCCCCCTACAAATAACTTGGCACTTTTGTCGCCATCCCGAGCTGGTGTGACGTTATTTTCCCTGCTGGGCTCTTTACCAACCCTCAGGTTACCATAAACTTGACCCCCGGCCAAATCATTCCCGATAACCACAGATACACCCTCTACAGGAAGCGTGGCTTGTAAACCGACGGTGACCGGTCCTGACACCAAATCGGACTCCAAATGGATGACATGAAGGGGAGCACTAACACCGCCCCCGATCCCCTGTAAACGAACACTATCCCCCGTTGCCGTCTCCTCGGACCATGGCAAAATGCCTTCCAGCATTAAAGATTGATGTGCCCCTGTGTCCCTCAATATCCTAACCGGTTTCCGGTTAGTCGAGGCTCCATCCCGTGACACAAACCCCTCTGAAATAAATGGTTGGTAACCCTTTTGATGGCGATTTCTCACAATGGCCATTGCGTTTGGAGTCGTAGTAGTCGGACTCCGCTCTGGGTCTTCGCTTTTCATGCGGTAACAACTGGACATCAAGTGTCCAGGTTTCTTGCAAAAAGCGCAAGTAGGCCCGGAGGAAAAACTCGTGGTCTGCCTCGGGCCCCCCGAACTATAAGTTTGTCTTGGGCCCGCATCCCTCTGATTTCGAACAGGTGGGGTATCATAGTTGTCCCCATAATCATCTCGAGGCCGCCGCCATGTATGGTCGTTCTCCGCACCTGCTGTTCCCCACCTCCCCTGCGGAGATCTAGGCGAGGAGTTAGGTTCGTGGACCCCTATTCGGTGGGTTAAGGCATAATCATCTGCCATGGTGGCTGCGTCCCACAACTTTGGTACCTTCTTTTCCTGCAGGTACACTTTGATGTCCTCGTGGACACACTGCTGGAATTCCTCCACCAGGATCAAATCCCGCAATGTCTCGAAGTCTTTCCCGACTCCTTTTGACTCACACCACCGATCAAACATGTTTTCTTTCACTCTGGCAAACTCCACATGGGTCTCACTCTCCCTCTTCCTGGCATTCCTGAATTTTTGCCTGTAAGCTTCCGGAACCAACTCATACGCTTTGAGAATGTGCGTCTTCAGTACCTCATAATCTGCACATTGGTCCATTGGTAGCGCCGAATAAATTTCCTGAGCTTTCCCCACCAGCACACTTTGCACGAGTATGGTCCAGGCCTCCTCCGGCCAGTTTAATTGTCGAGCCACTTTCTCAAAGTGTGGAAAAAATTTCGCGACTTCTTTTTCACTGAACGGTGGAACCAGCCTCACATGTCTGCCCACATCCCAGGTTTTCTGGTTAGGTGTCGACCCCGTCAGCAAGGGTGGTGCCTCTCCCCGTTCTCTCATTAACTCCAGCTCCTTGAATTTGATTTCTTGCTGAAGCTCCATGTCACGTTCCTTTAATTCCCTTTCCACTTTTCTCTCCTCTGCTTCGAGGTCCCTTGCAGCTCTCCTCTCCTCCGCTTTTCTCCCTTCTAACCTTTCCTGGAGTTCTCGTTCCACTCTCCTTTCCTCTGCTTGCTTCTCTTCTCTGCTTTCCTTTCTTCTTCTGCTCTTTCCTTTTCTGCTTTCCTTTCTTCTTCTGCTCTTTCCTTTTCTGCTTTCCTTTCTTCTTCTGCTCTTTCCTTTTCTGCTTTCCTTTCTTCTTCTTTGATCCGTTCCTGGCTCCGTAATTGCAACTCCAGTTTCCGGAGCTCAACGTCTTCTGGTTCTTCGGGTAGCCACTCCCAGGCTAACTCGTCCCATGTTCCTAATCCCACCATAGATTGTATCACCGTGGCCTGCAACTCTGCCTTCCTCAAATTAGTTCGGACCTCCAAGTTAAAATGTTTGGCCAATTTCAAGAGGTCCGACTTTAGCAACGCTCGGAACTGTGCCTCACTCGGGGTTACCCCAAAGTTCTGTGCCACAAACGCCATGGTGCCTATCGTTAACACCTGTTAACCTTCACCCAAGACTTTACCCCAATTTCTCAAATTTTTTTTACCAATTAATAATTAATTAATAAATTTTAATTAATAAAAAAAATTATTATTTTATTATTTTATACAATTTTAAATCCCGGACGTAGACCCAATTGCGAAACCGCAAATCGTAATTTGGACGAGCCCCCAATTCTGTTACGTGGTCCCCTCGGTGAATACCTGGTCTCGGTGACCCCCGGACCGTGAGAGGAACTCCGCCAGCAAGCTGTATTATATGCGCTTTCGCCACGCAATCCATATGAATTTCACCCAGGAGACAACTGATGTTCAAGGATATATTTCCAATGGTAATGATACCATACAATTTCAATGACCCAACCACGGAGATTTTCCCCGAGCAATCAACAATACACAACCATCAACAATATTTCCATGACACAACCACGGAGATTTTCCCCGAGCAATCAACAATACACTACCATCAACAATTCCCCAGCCACAATCAATTCCCTATGAGTAAGATGGCCATCTTATATACGTGTGTCCCGGTGAGTACTCACGACACCCTTTTGGTCTCGGTCCCGCACAATGTCTCTGGGCCCCTCCTGACCAAGATGATAGTCGGCGTCGCCGCACTCGGGCGGTTGAACGAACCCCGGGTGGACGTGTTTCCACCGGGCAGGTATCGTACCCGGCACTCCGGCTACAGCCCCTCGCGGCCACGCGACGCGGGGACGGGAAAGCAAGCCAAAAGCCCCACGCCGCTTGCCAGGCGTGTTAGGCCCCAACGGGCGACCCGTACGCGTCTTTTTAGACGGTGTTGGGAACGGTGCCAGACGCGGGGTCGATGCACGGCCCCACGTCAACTTGACGTCTCCACCGGGCAGGTACACGTCCCGGTGATTCCTCTCGCCAGGCGGGCTTCGGAACGCCGCTTTTCCACACGGCTCAATCAATCCCACCTTTCGTCGGTGCAGGGCGAGGAAGAAGAATCCTCGTCCTTTTTTCCTCGTGTCTTTTCCTCTTCCGTTTCCGGTCACTTCCGTTTCCGGCCACTTGTTCAGAAGGGCTCCTGACCCTCCAATCACAACAACCCTTAATATACTACACACGGATAAGCAAAGACCTGAATGGTAATCCACATACATTCACCTAAATATGTAACAGTATGTATGTATGTATGTATGTATGTATGTATTTGTATGTTCCAATGGACCTCCTTTGCCCCATTGGTTGGATGGCTCACCCGACTCTGCCCACAATCAAAATCATGCGCCACCATTTTGTGAAGCAGCATAGACAGCAGGCATCAGGCCTTAGGCCAGGGTGTCATTCCATGGCCCAGTGAAATTGGAATTATCCCAGGTATATAACCGTGATGTATAATATATGCACATAAGCAGTATGCATGTTTTTGCTTCATGTGTGTACACCGGGCTGTTTAATTATTTTTGGGACGATCATGGCAGTGATCTGTGGCATTATACAACACCCAAATAAAGAGATGTGAAAATTGTTTAAAAAATTAAGGTTTTTGAATGTAATTTCGGTTTTAGCCCGACTCAGATTTTGTTTTGTACACACGATATTTTATTACCCTTGCTAGAGGAGAGGGTATTGCATTTGGGTCCCTTTATTATCTTGCCAAAACGAAGTTTTTGCAAGATGTATTAGTCAGCTTGTATGTTTGTTTGTTTTTTTGTTTGTGGTTAATCATTTTTTTTTCACGTTTAGATCACTCTGTAGACCACAGTTATTATTGGAAACTCCTGTAACTTCGCATATCAGAGTCCTATAGAGATACCCTTCAGCACACAAAATTTTGAAGGTCAAGGTCAAAGGTCAAGGTCACTTTGTGGTCAATCATGGAGGTCGACGAAACACTAATTTTTTGAGTAACTTTGATCGGATCGTCTCCAAACTTCATGGGAATCTAGTATATGGTCCGGCGCTCAGCTGATTAGTTTTTGGTGGCGATCGGCCTTGACCTTCATGGTTAGCGCTGGAGGTCGAAAATTATTGACCCCAAGGTCAAATTTTGAAATCGTAGGTACCATATCGAGTAATACCTCATATGAATGCCCTTGATGAGTGCTTCCCAGATCTGTAAACAGTTTGACGCTATGACGTCATTTGATGACGTCATGACGAAAAAACGGAATTTTCACATTTTGGCAAGATACGGTTCACCCTGTGGGTGACATATGTTCATTTGTTTGTCTGTCTGTCTGTCTGTTTGTCCGCACAAAACGTGAGTATGTGTATTAATTACATTAGACACTTTAGAACATTAAGACCCTTTCAAACCTTTCCAACTGAGACCTAGTAAGACTATGAAAGCCCTAAGGACCACAAATAACCAAAAATATCTTTAAAAATCTAATGACCCCGAAGATCCCTAAAACCCTTAAATACACCTTCGACCCTGTAGACTTTTTATAACCCTAAGACCATTTCAGACCCCAAAGACTCTTTCAAACTCTAAGAGTCTTCAATACCATTTTGCACCCTAACACCCCTCAAGACCCTTAAGAATCTTAAAACCCTTGAAGAACACAAGACCCTTTAAGTCCCTGAAGACCAACAAGACCCTTTAAGACCACTATGACCCTGAAGACTCCTAAAACTCCTCAAACCCTTAATACCTTCAATACCCTAGGACTCTATAAAACCCCAAAGATCCTTAAGATCCTTAAGATCCTTAAGACCCTTAAGACCATTTAGACCTCAAAGACCTGTAAGACCCCTTTTACCTTTAAGACCCTTTCAACCCAAGCTTCAGACTTTTCATACCTTTTAGACCTAAAGAACCTTCAGACCTTTGCACCCGTTAAGTGCCTTTTGACCCCTTAAGCCGCTGTCACACCTTGACGTTTTAGCCAGCGTATGCCGGCATATGAAAAATTTGGCGAATACGCTGGCACACGTCGAATACGTTATGGGTAAGTTTTGTATACGTTAAGAGCACGCTGAAGCACGCTGGCATATGTCGTATTACGCCGAGCTCGTCGACAAATTTTGTGCATGCACAAAAATTTTTCGACGTATGCCAGCGTATGACTCAGACGTTCCGCATACGCTGGCCATAGGTTGTAGGCACGTTAGGCGATCGTTGACACACGTCGACACACGTTACTTGTAAGTTACTCATAAGTCGAAATACGTCGAGATAATGTCTAGCGTACCCGAAACTTATTTCTAACCTATGAGTAACGTGCTTTGAACCCATGTGTAACGTATCTCCAACGCATATTGACGTATGTAGACGTATTTGACGTCTTCCGGACGACCACAGAACTTACTGAACGTGTTTCTAACTTACAGCTACCATATAATGGCGTATTGGCAGCGTTTAGGGGAATTGGTATAAATGTGGTTCACAGGAGGAACCCGTCAGTGTTCCAGACTCCATGGTGAGCAGATGTCCATGTCATCCGAGAGATGGAGGATCCGGCAAGGCTGAGACGAGAATACCTACTAGTTGTCCTCCAACATCAACATGACCTCATCGATTTGACACTGTACCAGTTGCGTGCCAATAGAGCCAGGAGAAGAAGAGGTGAACGGAGGAGAAGGAACTGGGTGAGACCATGGATCGGGAGGCGACGGCAGTTTGGCATGTATGACCAGCTCATGGTGGAACTCCGTAACGAGGAGCATACATCCTTCACCAACTTCCTGCGTATGCCCCCAGCGATGTTCAACGAGCTGCTAGCCAGAGTGGGTCCAAGGATAACCAAGCAGTACACCTTCTACAGGGAGCCGCTTGAGCCTGGCATGAAGCTGGCACTGACTTTGCGTCACCTTGCCTCTGGAAACAAGTATGCCTCGATGAAGTTCGGATGGAGGGTCCCTCACAACACCCAGTCCCTAGTGGTCAGAGAAGTCTGTCAAGCCATTATTGACGAATACGTGGATGAGGTGCTGGTTTGCCCAAGTACTCCTGATGGTTGGCGCGCCATAGCTGACAAGTTCTTCCAACGATAGAACTTTCCCCATACATGTGGGGCACTTGACGGGAAGCACGTGGCCTGCCGCTGTCCTCCAAAGAGTGGGTCCCAATACTTCAACTACAAAGGATTCTACTCCATTGTTCTGATGGCGCTTGTGGATGCTGACTACAAATTCATTTGGGCAGATGTCGGCGGTACTGGATCAGCATCAGATGCGCAGATATACAATGACTGTGAGCTGAAGGAATGCGCTGAAGACGGTACCCTTGGTTTCCCTGACCCTGAGCCTCTTCCCAACGACAACCAGGACGTGCCTTACTTCTTTATCGGTGACGATGCCTTCGCCTTACGACCAACCATGATGAAGCCATACAGCCTCCAGGGTCTGACGAATGAACAACGCATCTTCAACTACAGGCTTAGCCGAGCAAGGAGGGTAGTAGAAAATGCATTCGGCATCCTGGCTAACAGATTCCAGGTTCTGCTAAGTACCATGCAGCATCACCCCTCCACTGTCAAGCTCATTGTCAAAGCATGCTTGATCCTGCACAACCTCATGAGGACCAGGTAATTCATGTTTACATAGCATATATTATACAGTATACAATGCAATTTAACTTTTAGCCTATGCTTATAAGCATTATATGATTTACCTTAAATGTTATATGTATCATTATATTACTTTTTATTGTACAGCGCATTAGAATATATGTTTTTATTATAGGTGCGCTTTATAAGTAAATAAAATCAAATTCAAATTCCAGGTACCCAGGACTACAGAACCAGCAGCTTGACCGGGCAGAGAATGAGAACCGCGACATTGTTCCAGGAGCATGGCGAGAGGGACATCACTTGGAGGATACACAGACAGCTACTGGCCCAAACACTGCCTCCAAGGACGGAAAGAAACAGAGGAATCTCCTCAAGCACTGGGTTAACTCCCCAGCGGCGCAGTTCTGTGGCAAGATAGGATGATTTAGATATTTGTATTACTGCATTGTTCAGGCAATAAAGGACCTCAGAGACAGTAAGATTCCTCTTGAAATGAACATCGCATAAAAAGCGGCAGCCTTTTAATAGGCTACGCCACGTGATCGTTGGCGATACGCTGCCGCGCGCTATGCATAAGTTAGACTATCGTTGGGCATAAGTTGTGAACGCTGACAACACGCTAAGCATTCGTTGGTATAAGTTATCTATAAGTTATCGAAACGTTCTGTGCACGTTACTAATACGTTATCCATACGTCCAACTCGTTATGAATACGCTATTATACGCCCAAAACTGAAAAAAACATCGATAGTTCAGCGAACGCCAGCGTTTTAAATAAATTTTGATACGTCGGCATACGCTGGCTAAATCGTCAAGGTGTGACAGGGGCTTTAGACCTTAAAACCATTTAAAACCCTTACATCCTTCAGACAGACTAGACAGTTAACACCCTTGAACATTTGGACCTTTTTTGTTTGCTTCAAGTGTTATGTTTAAATAAGTATGATTTTACATGCTGCCCTGTCTTCTCGCAACCACTGAAATTGATAAAAAATACCGTGATACTGTTTAAAATACCTTTTGCCAGTGTCGTATCCTGCTTTATTCTACCAGGTGAGAGCCCATGGTTATTGCTCCTATTTTAATTTTGAAATGTTATGCCTTAGAAAAATTATGGGAGCAACTAGGCTGGACAAAATAAGGAATACAATAATAAGGGAAACATATTTGACCATGATCATTATCTTTCCTGGGAAAACCACATTTCAAAGCTGGCCTCCAAAGCCAGTCGCCGACTGGGCATCCTCCGTCGTGCAAAGTCCTTCCTTGGCACACCTGAGCTCCTCACCACATACAAGGCTTTCATCCGCAGTTCAATGGAATACTGCTCTTCCTGTTTAAAATACCTTTGGCCAGTGTCGTATCCTGCTTTATTCTACCAGGTGAGCACCCAGGGTTATTGCCCCAATTTTTAGTTTTGAAATGTTTTGCCTTAGAAAAAATATGGGAGTAACTGGACTGGGCTGGACAAACAGCTGGACAAAGTAGGCTGGACAAAGTAACTAGGCTGGACAAAAGTCCCCTCTGGGCTGGTGCTCCTGCCTCACACCTAGCTCGGCTTCACGCTGTTGAAACCAAAGCTTTCAGAATCATTGTAATCTCCCACGATGAAGCTAACTCTTAGGGCCTTTCACTCACTCACCGCAGGCAGGTTGGTGGTCTTTCTGTCTTCTACCGAATCCTCTCCGGCCTAGCTCCCCCAGCTCTCTCTGTGCTCTGTCCCCCAAATACTCCGACAGGTCGCACAAGATCTGCCAGCAACCCTCTTCTGGTGAAACTGCCAAAACAACTCTCTGCTCACCTTCACTCTTTCATTCCTCTTTTCTCCCGCCTCTGGAACAAACTCCCACACTCTCTTCAATCCCACTCCTACCTCCAGGTCTTTAAAACAGCTGTTTACCACCATCTCTTATCTTCCCCCATCCAAAACCTTGATCTTTTCTACCGCTGTTAATTCACCCCAGATCCACTTTTTTTGAAATACGGACTTCTTTCCTGGAAGTCCTAGCAGTGTCCATGTGTTTTCTATCTCTCCCACCCCCACCCCCCTTCCCACGCCTCCTCCCCCCAAGCCCTCTCCCTCCCACAGATCTCCCGATGTCCCTGCTCTCAAATGTTGTACTTGTGTGCTTCCCCCTCTCTCCCCATCTTGTCTCCTGCTCCCTTTATTTTGTCTGATGTGTCCGTTTGTTTGTTTTTGTCATGAATGTTAGCTCTTACACGAGCCTCGATCTTGTATACAAAAAAAATAAAAAAAAATAAAAATGGAAACCATTGGAGTAAAACACACAATAACAGGAACTATAACACAAAAATGGCTGAGAGTGCACACAAGGAGGGATGAGAGTGTTAGGGCACATTTAAAGGATTCCCCAGAACAGACTTTCAACAATCCTCATATAAGGAAGAGTGAATGTCACCAGACCAAGAGGAAGGCCACCAAAAGATGGATGGACTGCATCAAGGTGGATTGCAGGGCCAGACAAATAGCGTCAATGGTGGATGAACATTGGCCAGACAAATAGCATGAACATTGGTTCACTATCAAGGTCTGTGGTGATGGATCATCATTATGGAACAGATGACAGGACAGGGAGCAGCCGTCGCTGCACCTGTGTTGACGCCTTAACTAGCTAACTAATGTGCAAACTCGACCCTCCCAGGGGGTGATACTCTGCTGGTGTCTCATATGGAAGAGTTTCAGAACATAGTACAAATAGACATCATGGGAGTAGTCAAATAACTTATTTGCCAGCATGCTGAGTGAACATGGAGTGGGAGCGAGACATGGGTAATGAACGTAGTGCACAAACGAAGGCTGGAAAGGGTGGAAATGCGAATGGTTCGGTGGATGTGTGGAGTATCGTTGAGAGAGAGAGAGGAAGACAAATGATGAATTGCGAAAGATGATGGGAATAGAGCCTGTGATTGATGCTGTGAAGAGGAACAGGTTGAGATGGTTTGGTCATGTGTTGAGGAAGGATGAAAGTGACTGGTTGAGAAGAGTGATGGAAATGAATGTAGAAGGAAGTAGAGGACGGGGAAGACCGAGAAAGACTTGGCTAAAGATGGTCGAAGAAGAAATGCGGGCAATGGGGTTAACAAGGGGAGATGCAGAAAATAGGGCAAAATGGAGAAGATTGTCATGGGGACCGCAAGGCTAACCCCTGCTCTTGCAGGGAAAATGGCCTTAAAATGCATGTTGTGTTGTATGCTGAGCATTCAGTTGTCCGAAAATTGGTGATTTTTGTTGATCTTGGTAAGGGTGGTTCTTGTAACCATATCAACAGAAACATGTGGTTATCAAACTAGTCTCAAAAGTTCAGGCTTTTCTGTCCTTACTGAAGAAACGGTGATGTGTAAACAGTGATGTTTTGAGTTTCAAGGTTGCACAAACATGTGGAAAAGTTTCAAGGTTGCACAAACATGGGGAAAAGTTTAACCATTGTTTATAGATTTATCTTTCACTGAGCACATCAATGTTTCTGTGCACTGGTTGTCAATAACCACATATATCAAGGCCAATTTCAAGGTCGGCTGAAACTAGAGATCTCTCGGCTTAGAATTTTGGTTCATTTTGGAAGCCAAATCCACATTTGCACTTGAAAGACTGATATTTCTATAAAGTTGATATTCAATATATCTGTTTGGGAGGTTTTGGATAATGATAACCATCAAATTTATCTTTCGTGTTTATATATAATGTAGCAAGCAATGGATGTCTTTATCAAGCGATTTATGATTGCAGGGGTTAAGGTGTTATTTATACTCCAGTCACAAACATCCAACAAGATGATTTCTGTGCAATGATTTATGGATCGTCAACAACTTTCTTGTCTTGCTATTCAATTTAATTAAATCCGTATTCGAGCCAGTTTGTTACCATAGAAATCTATAGAAGAACTTTAATATTGCAATTGCATTTTCAGATTTTGGTCCTGTTCATGGTTTAAAACAAACTTATGTTTCCATGATCAATCATGCATTCTTTGAAAGAAAATAAAAACAATGATTTTTCTCTATTGATAAGTTAACAACGTGGACGTATGGTTCCTGACACGGTCTCCACTCAGAGGTATAATGTAACCAGGAGAAATAGGTTCGAGAATTTTGCAGGATTTAATGTCATTGGACTTTGATATTGTGCATACGACTCAAAAAGTTGAGACAAACCTCGAGAATACCCGCTCCTCATTTTTGTAGTTGACTGCACATTGTTGCATACTTACAGCAACTCATCACTCTGCCAATCTTGAATTTAGGTTGGTATGACGCATGGAAGATGTCCTTAAATCCTGTAATATCTCAGTTTCACCCTATTGCTCCAGAACATAGTTAAATGAACCAAACTAGGAAGAGCAAAGTGGAAGAGTTTGTCACCCACTTTCATGGTCACACACTGGAAGAGTTTGTCACCCACTTTCATGGTCACACACTGGAAGAGTTTGAGTCACCCACTTTCATGGTGACCCACTGGAAGAGTGTCAATCTTTTGAGCTTCTCGCACACATCATCGAAAATGAACTCTCCTAGGCAGACCACATAGCAAAGCTGGCTTCAAAAGTCAGCCCGAGACTGTGCATCCTGTTACCTTCCAAGCCATCCCTTGAAAAATCAAAACTGCTCACAATTTAGAAAGCCTCTATCCATAGCTCAATTGAGCCTGTAATCCCCTATGGCTAAAGTCGAGCATCACATGTCTCTAATGAATTCTGTACAATCTAAAGGTCTCAACATTATTGGCATCTCTCACATAATTGAGGCCAAAGAATAAGGCCTGCTCTCACATTGCAGACAAGTCTGTGGCCGATGTTTATGCCACCACTCCTTCGGTTTTGCTTCCTCTGCTCCCATAGCTCTCCAACCCTCCCCAGCTCCTCAAGGATGCATATGTTCTTTCAGTAACCCTTCTCCTGGTTCAACTCCCAAAATCTAGGTTATTCACCTCTTCTCCCTTTTTCTGCTTCAGAAGATGGTTCAAATTCACTCTTCAATAGCTTCCAGAGATGGTTAAATTGCACTTTCCCCTCCAGAGCTTCAAGCTAGTGGCGCACTACCATTTCATGTCATTTCTCATCCACACCCACATGAACCCTACCCTACCTAACTCAACAATCACACTTGCAAGTGAATGTGTTTACTTCCCTCTTCTCCCTCCTCTTTTGATGTTGGTTCATCTCTGTTTGGTGTATCACACTGCCCCAATGTCATTACATTGCCTTTTTACCCAATATCACTTTGCTTTTCCAATAACCTCAACTTTTGTATTTTAAAACCTCCAGTTTCACTATCTTTTGACACAAGGTGGTGCCCAGGCCTCATTTCCAAGCTCAGGTAGAATGATATTGAGGAACGTGCAAAAAATTGTACAGCCACAACCAAGATATCTCCTTCACTATAGAAAGAAAAAAGTATCATAGTTGTGTATACTTATGACCTAGTGTGCATGGCCATCAATAAGGGCAGAAATGAAATACACAAATGGACAATTAACCCTGAGATGCAGTAGTAAAATAAAGTTTTTAAATCCAGAAGTGGGTAATTAGTGACCCTGAGTTGTCAGGCTTTATTGTTGCAAAAAAGAAATATCAAAAGTAAATGTAATTATCTTTTTATATTCTTTGAGGTGTATTCTTTGAATATTTAACGAATTAAAAAAAAAAAATTCTCCACCCTTCATTGCATTCCTGGGTCTTTTAGACCTGGCCTGATTTTTGTTTCCCTATAAATTTGTTATAAATGTACATGTAATCATGATATATATATATATATATATATATATATATATATATATATATATATATATATACACTCTATTGGTCAAAAGTTTTAGAACACTTAAAGGGACCCTGAGTTTTTATTGTTTTCCAGACCCTGAGTTTTCCAGTTTTTATTGAAATTTACGCAATTTAATGCTGCTATCATAATGGCGAGAAAAGGCAATCAACAAAGGAAGACAGACAGACCATTATAACCCTTAAAAGTGTAGGTCTTTCCTTTAGAGAAATTGCAAAGAAAGCCAAGGTGTCAATGAGTGCAGTTTCCTACACCATCAAAAGGCACTTGGAAACTGGAGGAAACTCTGACAGGAAGAGGTCTGGCAGACCCAAAGCCACAACAGAATCAGAAGACAAGTTTCTGAGAGTCAACAGCTTGCGTGACAGGCGGCTCACAGGACAACAGCCTCAAGCACAGATTAACACTGGTCGAAGTAAGCAAGTCTCAGTTTCAACTGTGAAGAGAAGACTTCGAGCTGCAGGTTTGACAAGTCGAGTGGCAGTAAGAAAGCCATTGCGAAGATGGCAAAATAAGAAAAAGAGGCTTGCTTGGGCCATGAAGCACCGCCAGTGGACTACTGAAGACTGGAAGAAGGTCTTATGGACCGATGAATCAAAATTTGAAATATTTGGTTCATCACGCAGGGTTTTTGTACGCCGTCGAGTAAACGAAAGGATGGTTCCTCAGTGTGTGACACCAACTGTCAAACATGGAGGAGGAAGCGTGATGGTCTGGGGCTCTTTTGCTGGATACAGAGTCGGCGACCTGCACAGAGTGACTGGCACCCTGAACCAAAAGGGCGACCACAGCATTTTGCAGCGCCATGGAATACCCTCTGGTATACTCCTAGTTGTTCAGGGGATCATCCTACAGCAAGATAATGACCCTAAACACACCACCAGGCTATGTCAAAACTACTTTTGAGGAAAAGAACAAGACGGTCAGCTTCAAATCATGGAATGGCCAGCACAGTCTCCAGACCATAAACCCCATCGAGCTGGTTTGGGATGAACTGGACAGAAGGGTGGAAGCATAGCAACCTACAAGTGCAACACATTTGTGGGAACTTCTGCAACAGTGATGGGAAGACCTTCCTGAACAATATTTGATTTCCATGCGAGAAAGAATGCCACGAGTGTGTTCGGCGGTTATATCTGCAAAAGGTGGCTACTTTGCCGAGTCAAAAATTAAAATTTAATTTTGTTAAACAAAATGATTCTATGATTTCTTTTTTTTATCTCCAATTGTTTATTTGTTCTGTGCTTAATTTCAGAGTACATTGAGACTAAACTGCGTAAATTTCAATAAAAACTGGAAAAATTGAGGTGTTCTAAAACTTTTGACCGGTAGTGTGTAGATAGATATATATATATATATACATACAGGGTGTCAAAAGTAGCGCCTGATTTCTGTTTATATATATATATATGTATATATATATATATATGTATGTGTATATATATATATATATATATATATATATATATATATATATATATATATATATATATATATATATTGTTACGGACCGCAGATAAGATGTTGATTTGCCGAGCGGATGGCGCCGCGGCCCTAACAGTTACCCCGACTAACCCGATTCCTGGACGTTGGCCAAAATCGCGCCACAGATATTCAATAGGGAAAAGACAAAGGCGACACGGATGTGAAGAAGAAGAAGAAGACAAAAAGGTTTGAAATGCTACTAAATTTATTCCTACTATTTACACAATCAAAGAAACCAAGGAGAAGGAAGGATAATAAAACAATTTACAGAAGAAATCAGGGACACAGTGAAAATACTAGCTTATCTAACAGGCTTAACTTATTCCCTGGACAGAACAAACAAAGACGGACTCACACAGGGAATTGCAGAGTGGATTGGCTGGAAGGAGGTGGGTGGCTGGAGGGGGAGGAAGGCACGGAGCTGGCTGGAGCTTGATCCCGCACGGGACGTCGGGCTGGACCTCGACGGCCGCCGATGCCACCGATCCTGTCGTGTGCGCGGGATCACGGGTCGGAGCTGCTTGGTGGAGCCGACGCGCTGGTGGGGGGTCTGGCGTGACGGGTTCTCTCCTCTCTCTTTCTTAGTCCAACCCAGTCCAACAACTTCTTCTCTTGCTTAGTCCAACAACAACTTCCAGGCCTTTCGGTGTTCTGATCTCCTCCCTCCTCGACTCTCTCTGGGGGCCTCTGCCTCGGGTTATATAAGCCCCACCCTTGACCCTTTTGCGAACCTCCCCCAAACGTTCTCTCTCCGCCCTCTAAAGCCAACCCCTCGTTCTGGGTTGGTCAGCAAGGGCTGGTTCACTCCTCCCCTCTATGACGAGGTGGAGACATGCCCTTCTTCCCCGACCTTGCCTCGTGGCCAATGGTGGTTTTGGGGGCGATTCGCGCTAGCCCCAGCCAAAGGGCAGCAATGGCAATGAAGAAAACCGCCCAAAATGCAGTTGGCAATTGCAGCAAAGTGGACGGCTGATGAAATGCAGCAAAGTGGACGGCAGATGAAATGCAGCAAAGTGAACGGCAGATGAAATGCAGCAAAGTGGACAGCAGATGAAATGCAGCAAAGTGGACGGCAGATGAAATGCAGCAAAGTGGCTAAACCTGGCACTTGGAAGATGCCATGTCGGAGGGATCTACTTTATTTAATGCAGTGCAATGGAGTGTCAAATTAATGGAAGACAAATTCTTAGCCTAATACACATAATAAGGATATAACTACTGAACAGGGATATATGGTGTCCTTCGTGTATGCTTTATGGAATTAACTACGGGAACGCTCTTTGACCTTTATACAACACTGGAGTAAGGAGGGTGATATTTTTACAACTATTTACACAACAACAACAAAAAAAAAACATTCTCATATCCACAACACTGCACCCTCCTCCTCTTAGGCACGTCCCGGGCCTCTTACCTTAACTTTTAGTGTAGCACGTAGGTGTAGTTCCCTCTACATTTAAACTGACCCTGAGTGCAACAGTTTTAAAACATAAATAAATATGTCCCGCTGCTCCATTGCACCCTGCCTAACAGATTCACACCCACAGCTAACCGAATTGTGGAATGGTCTTCAAACTATACATTTACGGTGGGGGCGCATTATTTACAATGACTCTGCTTTTATTTACAATACTAACCCAGGACCTGTGATCGTTCTTTTGGGGGGGGGGGGGGGGAGACAGCCTGCCCTGCATCGATGCACCATGAAGCACCCCAAAAATACACCAAAGCACCCTCAAGCACCAATCGGTGCACAGTCACTACAATTCATGAATAAAAATAACCAAACAACCCCTAACCCTGCCGGTGGTCTCTTGCTCTTCGGCTCCCTCTGCTGGCTATTGCTATCTTCCAGGTGTTGTCATCTTCTTTGCTGGCGGCCTATTTGCACATGAAATAAAATGCACCCAACGTGTCCATTTCTTTTATTTATGGCCCACAGGGGGTCGACTATGTATGGTTCACCTGTGGGGCATCGGTGCCCTGTGGCCAAGGTCCGCCAGCAAGATCTCGGGCCTTCATGGCCGGTTCCAGCAGAGGGGCCATGCCCCAACCCATGGGGTCCATAAGTGGTGCTCAGCCACAGACATGTGGTCCATAATGTGGTGCATCGATGCAGACAGCTGTGGTTGCGAGAGGTTCGGGCACCCAATGGCGGACTCACGCACGCTCCCCTCGGTGCCCAGTGGCGCACAGGTCCTCATGTGGGAGACAAAAGGGGGAAAAGACAGATGAGCGAGGGGTAAGGTCTCAAGGGTACACATCAATACAGGCAATGCAAGGCGAAGTGCGTACGGAGAGCGAAGTGAGAAAGCTCGTCCCTACCGTACGTCACCCCCCCTGTCACCTACTCTACCCTTGCCCTTACCCCATATTTACAAACTCTACACCTTTACAAATTCGTCGTTAATGTCACGTCTTCCCCATATTTCCCCTATACCAAATTCGTTCCCACAATCCCTCTAACCAAATTTGCCATCACCCAATTCATCATCAATCCTCATAAGGAGGAAGAGATGGAACATCAGCACAATGTCACACCCACGTCATGATGCGTCTCACATTCCAAACATCTGCACAATAAAAATAATAAAAACCACCTGGCATGGTGTGGAGGTACGTCATCCCAGGTGAGTGGATGCAGATGGTGCGAGGAGATTCTTAATCCTAACTATCCTCGAAATGACATTAACACACTTTACACTACCCGGGGTCTTTCCCTGCCAATCCATTGGCCAACTTACACTATGGGTTCTAAAAACCAATTCCCATTGACCAAACTGTGGTGCTTCCTTAATTTGGGGTCTCACTCCCCCGATGCAACTCCCTGTGCCCTTGCACAATTTCAGGACTGGGGCGTGTAGCTCTCCCAGCAGGCCTACCCACTTGCACACCTTCACCACTGCAGTTGCCACCCGAGCTTACCTAGCTCCTCACCCTAACCTATCTAATTGGGGAAGGCCCCTCCTGGCTCTGTCACCCCTTGGTGCCCTCTGGCACTGGGCTACCCGGGTCCGTCCTCCGGATATTCGGGCCCCATCCACAACAACTCTACCGGCTCCCAGAGCCCACCTGCGGCCTCACCTGGCCGACATCCTCACAGTGGTGGAGTGCCCAAACCAACTACACACACTAACAGGCTACACGCCCAGCCATTTCCACGTCACTAATGCACCCATCCAAATACCATTCTTCCACCACGCACCACAGATGCCAATATCCAACTACAATTTACCTGTACCCTCTACCTAACACTTACACTACCCTCCCCGGGTATTCGTGATGGGGGTCCATCCTTCCCCCATTCACACCTTCGCACCATCCAGTCCACTCCATAGTTTCCATCGTACTCACTCCACGACCATCCATTCCCATACTCCATATATCCCATACTCCATATATTCCACACAACCATTCTCCATACACCTGCAGTTGCACACCTGTGCAATCTCTCCTGGTGCCACCTGCACCCTCCTTCCTTCCTGGACCATTTGGTCAACACATCACTATCACTCACTCATACACTGCTCCATACACCTGTCCAGTTGCACACCTGTGCAATCACACCTTTTAACCACACACACGGCATCATCTAATCTACCTGTTGCCCTGCTAACTTAGTGCTCCCCGTCTTCCCTTTAAACTAAGCAAATACCACGTCATTATCATCCACTCTAATCTACCTGCGTCCCCACTACAGGTATCATTGTCACTACCTAATCTTACCGTTACCTAAGGTCATCTTCTAGGTCCCTACACACAATATCCTAACCCTCCCGGGCTAGTTTTCACTGCCATAAACCCCATAAACCTAGTGCTCCTTTGCCCCCGCTGCGAGAGATGGCAGGGTTGCCATCCCACCACATCGGGTATCTTCCACTACCAATTTTGCTCACCAAATTCGACAAATCAAAAATTTGCCAATCACTACCAATCACTACCATTACCAATCATCAATCTGCCAATCCTTTGCCAATCATCAAATTTTGTTTTTCTAATTTCGGGGCCAAAACACTATCCTCATCATCACAGTCTACTCACTAGTGCCTCTCGGTGCGCCAATTCATTTCCAAAGCTCGGCTTCGTAAAGCCGAGCAATGAATGTGGGTGGCTTGGTGCCAGCGGCTGGATATGTCCGGCATTTGGTGCAGGGAAGGACGCTTACCCGGGCCGAGATCCCACGCACCATCTCGGCACAGAGCCGTCCAATGGCCCAATCTCGACCTGCCGGAACGCCTCAACCACAAAGGGTTGTCGTGACGAACCTTCCTACAGGGCCGCCCGCTCCGCTTAGTGGAGCACAGACGCGGCCGTTCAAAGCGCGGCCCGGCGTGGATCTCGCACGGCGGTTCTTTCGAAACCGCCGCGGGTCCCCGCGGCACGCAAAGCTGCCCGGATCGCACCGAAGGCCCGATTCGGCTATAGGTCGCTCTAACCACTAACCCGGTTACCGTCGATGCTCCACTCGCATGCTTACACCCCGCAGCCCGTTCCTTGCTCACACATCCAGCCGTCTCCATGCTCTTTGTCATTGCACCTTCCCTGGCACACCCAGGCACACCCAGGTGGCCAATGGTGGTTTTGGGGGCGATTCCCGCTAGCCCCAGCCAAAGGGCAGCAATGGCAATGAAGAAAACCGCCAAAAATGCAGTTGGCAATTGCAGCAAAGTGGACGGCAGATGAAATGCAGCAAATTGGAAGGCAGATGAAATGCAGCAAAGGGGCTAAACCTGGCACTTGGAAGATGCCATGTCGGAGGGATCTACTTTATTTAATGCAGTGCAATGGAGTGTCAAATTAATGGAAGACAAATCCTTAGCCTAATACACATAATAAGGATATAACTACTGAACAGGGATATATGGTGTCCTTCGTGTATGCTTTATGGAATTAACTACGGGAACGCCCTTTGACCTTTATACAACACTGGAGTAAGGAGGGCGATATTTTTACAACTATTTACACAACAACAACAACAACAAAAAAAACATTCTCATATCCACAACAATATATATATATATTATATATATATATATATATATATATATATATATATATATATATATATATACATATACATATATATATATAAATAATATATATATATATATATACAGACTTGGCATTTAATATGGAATATTTTTTTTGGGGGGTGAACTTAGTTTTCAAGATGACTTAGAATCAAAAGTTCATTGGAATTATGTTGAAATTATTCTAGATTTTGTTAATGTGACCTTTAAAAGAAACAAAAACCACATTTGACATTTCGAAACAAATAAATTGATCCTTGAAAGTGATGTAAACTGATATCGAACTCAATTCACGGACAGTACTGTGTTAAACTTCTGTGCATTTTCCAGAAGTATCTCTTTATTTTGCACATTAGCCAAAAATGTTTTTAACATAAACAAAAGTTAAATTACGACTGGGATTACGGACAGTAAAATTACAGTTCAGTGCTTTGTGTAACCCCCACGAGCATTCAGGAGAGCACGTACACGTCGAGGCATGCTGTTCACGAGATTTGCCAAGGTTTGGACAGGAATCGCTTGCCATGCAGTGACAATAGCCTGCTGCAATTCACGCACAGAGGTCGGCTGCTGGTCCAAGTGGTCGATTTGACGTGTTAATTCTGCCCACAAGTTCTCCATCGGATTAATATCCAGGGACATGGCAGGCCACTCCATATGCTCTACACCACGGTCAGCAAGAAAGTGTTGGATCATGCGAGCACGATGAGGCCGTGCATTGTCATCTTGGAAGACAAAGTTTCCTCAAAAGGCTGCACGAGCAAATGGAAGCAATGTTTCTTCCAGAATGGCCCTGCACTAGAACTGGTTCAGGTTTCCATTCAGAACAACCAGGTCAGTTTTGCCCCCTGCATGAAAAGCAGCCCAAACGGTCACCCCACCACCTCCAGCTTGGACTCTTGGCACTATACAATCTTTGTTGTAGGCTTCATGCACTTGTCTGCGCACTCGGACGTGGCCATCTTGACGATAGACCAGAAATCTAGACTCGTCACTGAAGATCACGTGATTCCATTGTCCTGGCTGCCAGTGATGGTGCTCTCTTTCCCACTGCAATCGGCGCTGGCGGTGTTGTCTGGTCAGGCGTGGCTTTCTCAGGGGACACCTGGCACGATAGCCTGCTTGAACCAGTCGTTTGTTGACTAGCCTTCTGGATACAGGCACATTTGTCAGTTGCTGCCACTCAGCCCTAAGCCGATTAGCTGACTTGGTATGGCCATTGCAGACTAACCGGTGCAGCTGGCGATCATCCCTCCTTGTGGTTCTGCGGGGACGTCCTGGCCTCGGTATTGGAGTAGGGACACCCCTCTGAGCATTTCGTTTTAGGATCTTTGACACCTGACCTTGAGTGATGCCATACTGCCGAGCAATAGCACGCTGTTTCATGCCGTAATTTCGTAAAGCCACCACTCCATGACAAACAGCATTGTCGAGTTGACGGACCATCTCCACAGGAAGGGGCAATAACTTTTGGAGACGTGCAGCAGTTGTTTTCCACGAATACAGAACGCAACAACCCTTGTATACCCGACTGTGAAGCCAATCATCAAATGTACCTGTCCGTACATTTTGCCACGCCACCTGTGATATAATCCTGTTGTTGACTTCCTGCTGCGACAGACAATCAGTGACATGGTTCTTTTAACAAATAAATCACCAAAGTGTAAAAGAAACTCACCAGATTGATATACTGAGTTAAGAAAGTAAACCCAAGTCAAGAAAAAAAAAAATTCCATATTAAATGCCAAGTCTGTGTATATATATATATATATATATATATATATATATATATATATATATATATATATATATATATATATATATATATGTATATATATATATATATATATGTATATATATATATATATATATATATATATATATATATATATATATATATATATATATATATATACGTCGTGTGTTCAAAAAGTATCCGACCTTTATTTTTCGTGCGTAAAAAAAGAAGCGAGGGAGGCGTTGATTGGTGCACGTATGTAGGCGATCCTAATGCGCACGCGTGAATTTTTTCCCACCTGCAGAAGCTGTCATTCGACGGCAGACCGCTGATGAGTGAGGACATGTAAGCGAGCGCCGTCGGATTTTCGTTTTTGACAAAATGACGGAAAAACTTGAACAACGCTACTGCATCAAATTTTGTGTTTTTTGGCCTCGGGGATGTTGGATGCTTCCATTGTGATGACTGCAACTTGGTTTCTGGGTCGTACCCATAAACCCAGGACTCATCGCCAGTGATCACTGTGTTGAGGAAGCTGGGATCGCTGTTCACAGTCTCCAGCATGTCCTGTGCGATCTCCAAACAGAGTTGCTTCTGCTCAATCGTTAGCAGCTTTGGTACGAACTTCGCTGAGATTCTCCTGAAGCCCAAATCCTCCTTCATAATGGAATGAACGGTGTTGAATCTTGCGGATCGTTTCCACTTGGGAATCGCCAAGCTTTACACAAAATTTGATGCAGTAGCGTTGTTCAGGTTTTTCTGTCATTTTGTCAAAAACGAAAATCCGACGGCGCTCGCTTACATGTCCTCACTCATCGGCAGTCTGCCGTCGAATGACAGCTTCTGCAGGTGGGAAAAAATTCACGCGTGCGCATTAGGATCGCCTACATACGTGCACCAATCAACGCCTCCCTAGCTTCTTCTTTTTTACGCACGAAAAATAAAGGTCGGATACTTTTTGAACACAGTAGTATATATTTCTGTCAGTTGATTGTTTGTTTGCCATTTGTATTACAGTGTACAAGAAGGTATAAATAAATGAATGACATGTTTATCTAACCATTTATTCGGGGGAAAATTATTACGGAACTGTACCAAGCTGTTTTACTTGCAATTTTCAAAGTGCCCTCCCTCGTGATCGATGCACAATTGCAGCCGAGCAGGCACAGAGTGCCGAGCACAGACTGTCACTCTTGGGTTCTCCGCAGCCCAGTAGACACAATTGTGTCTGTTAATTATGCCGTTAAGCTTAAAATTAAGTTGTCAATTGTGCCGTTAAGCTTAAAACATGCCTCATCTGATGAACAGATGTTGTCTTGCATTGTGTCCTCTTCGTCAGGTTTAGCGAAGAACTCTTCACAAAATTGAAGACTGCAGTCGTCATCTCCATCATGAAGGGCATGCAGTCAGCGTGGAATGTAACGTTTCCATTTTTGCTGGTGAAGGATACGGATAACACTTGATTGGCTCACTTCCAACTCTGCAGATAAACGGCGAGTTGACTTTTGCGGACTTTGTTCCAGTCTCCTGATGGCTTCTTCAGCCTTAGCTACATTCGTTGCCGTTTTCGGATGACCGGACTTCTTTGCAGTGGCTACCGACCCTGTTGCTTCAAATTTCTCGACAATCAATCGTATGCTTCTTCCCTGGGGTGGGTTAATATCGAATGCCTGTGCCAAACGGCGTGCCGCCATCGTTGGTTGTTCATTACATTTGTAGTAATGTTTCACGGCCGCAATGCGTTGATTCATTGAAAGGTAATTCATGGTTCAATTTGGTGCAAATACAGTAACTTTCCAAATTCTCAGCAATAACCTGCAAAACAAAAACAAAAATAAATAAACGAAGAAAATTAATAATCTGCAAGACAATTATTAACATGCCATCCAAGAAAGAATCTGACAGCCGAAAAAACAGAAATCGGGTGTTACTTTTGACTCACACTGTATTTATGTATGTGTGTGTATATATATATATATATATATATATATATATATATATATATATATATATATATATATATATATATATATATATATATATATATATATATATATATACAGTGGTACCTCGGCTTACGAGTTTAATCCGTTCCGTGACGGAGCTCGTAAGCCAAATCGCTCGTAAGTCAAAGCAAATTTTCCCATTCAAATGCATTGAAATGCTATTAATCCGTTCCAGCCTCAAAAAAAAAACACCAATTTTTTTTGTTAGGTGCTTTTAAATAACAAAAATGTACTTTATAAATAACAAATAATGTATAAACAAGCACGACCTCGTATATACTGTACATAATACAAGAGAATGTAAAGAAATAAACTGGTTTTATTAAGCAGAGGAGAAGAGCATGCCAGGTGAGGTGTGCGTGTTGTCGACTTGGCGAGGCAGTACGATCGTACTCCTTCTACGATATATATATATATACAAGCAGAAGTACCCGGCATTGCCGGAGGGGGGAGGGGAGGGGAACGGGGGGGAGGGGAGAAGAGGGGGGGAGGGGAGAAGAGGGGGAGGGGGAAGGGGAGAAGAGGGGGAGGGGGAAGGGGAGAAGAGGGGGAGAGGGGAGAAGAGGGGGAGGGGGAGGGGGGGTGGGGAGGGGGAGGGGGAGGGATGGGGGGGGAGGAGGGGGAGGGGAGGACATAGGGGGGGAGGAGGGGGAGGGGAGGGGGAAGGGGGGGGAGGGGCGTGGGAGGGGAGGGGGCAGGGGGAGAAGGGGAGGGGGTAGGGGGGGAGGGGAGGAGGAGGGGGGAGGGGAGGAGGAGGGGGAGGGTAGGGGGAGGGGAGGGGGGGAGTCAAGTCGGAAGTCATTGTCGTCAATTGAATGTCGCATTTATTTTTTATTTCCTATCAAATGGCATTGGTCCCGCATTCCGAAACCGGAAGTCGGAAGTCATTGTCGGCAAATAAGTGTTTCACTCTCTGTCACATGCCGTTGGTCCCATGTCAATCGGATGAAGTTGAAAAATTTATGTTACGAAGTTTCTCTGGAACGTACTGATTCCGAATATGAAGTTTAAAAATTAACGTTCCGAAATACACTGATGACGTCATAATTAAAAAACACGAAGTTTTTTTAATTTTAAGGTGTGCTGTAGTTGCTCTGAGACGTACCGATTCCGAATATGCCTTTGGTTTTGCTCTGCGATGAGTAGTACTCGAGTTATAAGAGGACAAACAAACAAACATACTTTACTGCTTCATTCATATATATATATATATATATATATATATATATATATATATATATATATATATATATATATATATATATATATATCCAAATATATGTGCAGTTCTCCAGCTTTCAATGAGCGCAAGTAATGACGTCACTGCCATGTACATACGCTCTGCCTGTCAAGCTCTCAAGAGAACCCTCTGACAGAGCAGAATTTTCATCTTAGTTCAGATACTGTCATAAGTGTATGTAAAACTCACAGTTACCGACCTGGTTTCGCCCTTTTTTTTTTTTTTCTTTTTTTTTTTAACCGCCCTTTTATGTATATATATATGTATATATATATGTATATATATATGTATATATATATATATGTATGTATATATATATGTATATATATATATGTATACATATATATGTATGTATATATATGTATATATATATATATATGTATATATATGTATATATATGTATGTATATATATATATATATATATATATATATATATATATATATATATATATATATATATATATATATATATATATATATATATATATATATATATATATGTATATATATATATGTATATATATATATATGTATATATATATGTATATATGTATATATATATATGTATATATATATATGTATATATATATATATATATGTATATATATATGTATATATATATATATATATATATACATTATACAGACTTGGAATTTAACATGGATTATTTTTTTTTCTTGACTTGGGTTTACTTTCTGAACTCGGTATATCAATCTGGTGAGTTTATTTTACGCTTCGGTGATTTCTTTGTTAAAAGAACCATGTCACTGATTGTCTGTCGCAGCAAGAAGTCAATAACAGGATTATATCACAGGTGGCGTGACAAAATGTACGGACAGGTACATTTGACGATTGGCCTCACAATCGGGTATATAAGGGTTGTTGCGTTCTGTATTAGTAGAAAACGCTGCACGTCTACAAATGTTATTGCCGCTTCCCCTGGAGATGGTCCGTCAACTCGACAATGCTGTTCATCATATAGGGGTGGCTTTACGAAATTCCGGCATGAAACAGCATGCTATTGCTCGGCAGTATGGCATCACTCAAGGTCAGGTGTCAAAGATCCTGAAACGAAATGCTCAGAGGGGTGTCCCTACTCCAATACTGAGGTCAGGACGTCCCCGGAGAACCACAAGGAGGGATGATCGCCAGCTGCACCGGTTAGTCCGCAATGGCCGTACCAAGTCAGCTAATCGGCTTAGGGCTGAGTGGCAGCAACTGACAAATGTGCCTGTATCCAGAAGGCTAGTCAACCAACGACTGGTTCAAGCATGCTATTGTACACGGCATCCCCTGAAAAAGCCACGTCTGACCAGACAACACCACCAGCACCGATTGCAGTTGGCCAGAGAGCACCGTCAATGGCAGCCAGGACACTGGAATCACGTGATCTTTAGTGACAAGTCTAGATTTCTGGTCTATCGTCAATATGGCCGCGTCCGAGTGCGCAGACAAGTGCATGAAGCCTACATCGAAGATTGTATAGTGCCAAGAGTCCAAGCTGGAGGTGGTGGGGTGACCGTTTGGGCTGCTTTTCATGCAGGGGGCAAAACTGACCTGGTTGTTATTAATGGAAACCTGAACCAGTTCAAGCACAGGGCCATTCTGGAAGAAACATTGCTTCCATTTGTTCATGCAGCCTTTCGAGGAAATTTTGTCTTCCAAGATGACAATCATCGTGCTTGCATGATCCAACACTTTCTTGCTGACCGTGGTGTAGAGCATATGGAGTGGCCTGCCATGTCCCCGGATATGAATCCGATAGAGAACTTGTGGGCAGAATTAACGCGTCAAATCGACAACTTGGACCAGCAGCCTGCCTCTGTGTGTGAATTGCAGCAGGCTATTGTAACTGCATGGCAAGCGATTCCTGTCCAAACCTTGGCAAATCTCGTGAGCAGCATGCCTCAATGTGTACGTGCTCTCCTGAATGCTCGTGGGGGTTACACGAAGTACTGAACTGTAATTTTACTGTCCGTAATCCCAGTCGTAATTTAACTTTTGTTTTTGTTAAAAAAAAAATTTGGCTAATGTGCAAAATAAAGAGATACTTCTGGAAAACGCACAGAAGTTTAACACAGTACTGTCCGTGAATTGAGTTCGATATTAATTTACATCACATTCAAGGATCAATTTATTTGCTTCGAAATGTCAAATGTGGCTTTTGATTCTTTTAAAGGTCACATTAACAAAATCTAGAATAATTTCAACATAATTCCAATGAACTTTTGGTTCTAAGTCATCTTCAAAAGTAAGTTCACCCCCACAAAAAAAATATTCCATATTAAATGCCAAGTCTGTATATGTATATATATATATATATATATATGTATATATATATATATATATATATATATATATATATATATATATATATATATATATATATATATATATCTTGTTACGGAAACGGGGACAGTGCTCCCCTGACCAAAGGGGGGGGGGGTGGAGTTCACCCCCCTTGCATTTTGCACTGTCCGTCTCCGATCCTGAAGCTACCCCGCTCCCCTGTTGGGGTGGGATTGGCCGAGGTGATTGGTCAAGGGATTCCCGTACACCTCCGCCAATCCCTCCAGAAGGCAGGTGAGTAAGTCCGCTCTTGGAGTTTGTCCGCTCATCCGGACAAGATGGAGTTTGCCGAGCGGTTTAGCAATCCGAAATCCGAGCCGTTAACACTAACCCGATTCTGAGCGGTTCTGCCAAATCGTGCCACGTATATTCAATAGGGGACAGGAAGAAAGCGATCGGATGAGAAAGAAGAAACCAAAGGTAAGAAGGAACAGATATTTATTATTATTTACACCAAAACTCAAAGAAGAAGAACAAAGTTATTTTCAGAAAAAGAACAGAAGACACAGTGCAACTCTTAGCTTAGACAGTCTTACTTATACCCCGACAGGACAACACAAACAGACTCACATGAATGGGGAATTGCAGGTTGGATTGGCTGGAGGGAGAAGAAGGTGGGACCACAGGGCTGGAGGGATGACGTTCGATCCCGTACAGGACGACAGGGCTGGAGGCGAGCGGCTGCCGACTCTCCGCGCTCAGGTCCACACAGCAAGGTTTGCTTGAAGCAGCACATCAGAGCTGCACGCGGCTGGGGGCTGTTTGAAGCAGCGTCCCTCCTCTCGCTCGTACCTCTCGCAAGCGCCTTCCTCCTCAGAACCCAACTCGGTCAATGCACCCCCCTCCACGTATCTCTCAGTGCGTGCTCCCTCACTCATCTGCCCTTTTATGGCCCTCCCCGAGATCAAGCCGCGGGCTACAAGGGCACGCCTACCGGGTCGCTCACCGTAGTGCCGAATGGTGGGCACGGGCTCTTCCTGGCTCCGCCCACGATGACGAGGGGCAGGCCACGCCCTTCTTCTCCGAGCTGACCACGCCGTAATGGAGGCGAATGCTGTTGGAAATGTAGGCAATGCTGCTGGCAATGTAGTTTCGGGGCAGTTGAAAAGGGGATCTATCTTATTTGATTTGGTGCAATGTAAGATCGACTATTGGACACACAGCCTTATCTAGAACACAGAATAACGATATAACTATAGAGAGGTTCTATGATTGGCTACGTGCTTGTACATGGACTAACTAAGGTGCACTCATTTCAATTAACAGCCAATTAAGGGGAAATATACACAGGGGTTATTTATAAGGGATTTTAATACTAAATTTGATAAAGTGAAGGTTCTAAAAACTGCAACAATATATTGCAACGAGACAGCTCCCTGTATTTTGTTCAGAAAGTAAAACACTGAGTAAATAATAGAATTTATTTTATGTGGGGAAAAAAAGTTTTATTTATAAAAGTAACTAATCACTCTTGAAGTTAGAAGTATCACAACAAGGCAAATATAGATCCCTGTATGCCTAGGTGTGATACTTTTTGTATACAGTCAAGGCTCGTGGAAGAGCTATAACACTGAATGGATCAGGATATAACATGACAAAAGGAACAGCACAGGGGGAGGTGAGTGGGGTGAGGTGGGAGGGGCAGACAACAATAGCAGAGTTGAATGACAAAATAGAGGGAGACTTGGACAAACAATGGGTGTGGGGAGGAAAGGGGGCAGGAAAGGATGCATTGAGTCGACAGGATGGATAGGGAAGAAAACTTTCGGGAAGGTATAACTGGAACTTTTGAAGGAGGAGGGCTCGGCAAGGGGGTTAATGAGGGTAGAATTCATCATTATGAAATGGGAGATGATCTGAGATGGTAGTGAACAGAGGTCTTGAAGTCCTGGCTGTGTTTCCAAATGAAATTAAAGAGAATGTGGAAGTTGGTTCGATAAGCAGGAAAGAGGAGCGAATGATTGGTGTTGAGCAGTGATCCTGGATTTTGGGAGTTTGAGCAGTGATGCTGGATTTTGGGAGTTTGAGCAGTGATCCTGGATTTTGGGAGTTTGAGTAGTGATCCTGGATTTTGGGAGTTTGAGCAGTGATCCTGGATTTGGGGAGTTTGACCAGTTGATGGTAGACCGTGTGCACCCGGCAGAAACTTGGGAGTGGGGGGGTGGGGGGGGGGTAAGGGGTGAAAAAGCACAGAAAGAGCAGAGGGTCGACACCAGGACGGAGGTGGTAGAAGCCAGAGACCACCAACCTGTCTGCGGTGGGAAGACAATAGGCCCATCAACTTAGCTTCAGCACAGGAGATTCCAATGATCTTCCAACGATCTTCCAAGTTGAAGTGGTTATTTGTTTATTTTATTCAATAATTTGATTAATAAGTATAATTCCCTAATTGCACATATAATTACCTTTAGAATGACACCCCTTTTACATATGTGAAACCATTTTTAAAATTTTACTCCGAGATTGAATATTCGGTGGAATTACTCACCTTGTTACTCAATTTGCAATGCCATGAAATAGCATAGCGATGGTGGGATAGTTCAGTTGTTCCCTTTCTCAAAATTGAGGTCTAATCAGGGCACCATCCCTGACAAGGCCAGGCACAATTTAGCAGGGGGTGATAAATCAGGCAGTATGCTGGATTTCAGATGGGGTTTTCAGAAAGCCACACGGTATTTCTGCCTTTAAGAGGACACATAAGAATCATGCAGTTACATATAGAGAGAAAATACCGAATGATGAAAGTGTTTTGCAGAATGGCAATGTCTATCCATAACCGGCTGTCAATGAAATGTTTCAACCACAGGATATTGTGAGAATGCAATGGCTTGCAAATTCAGCAGATCAAGCACATGGGGGAGATGTACTTGGGCAAAGTTTATTTATTATGTTCGACCCCAAACTCCATCAGCTAGATAAGGATATCAAACTGCACTCTTTGCTTCGTGACAAGACCTTCAAAGAAAAAGTACATGGACTGAAATGCAACTTTTGTGTATTATTTTAATTCCACCCAAATCTCAATTCCATACAATTGTTTTGTTTGTTTCATTGTGGATTTCTTTCATTTGCAAAGAACATTTCCGTAGCTGTGTAAAAATTATAATTACATCTGATAGAGATGTTTAAGATAATTACGGATGTGAACAAGATATTATTATTTTTACTTATCACATCTACGATATAAGAGAGCCGTTGGTCTGTGTTGCCATTTTTCTCAGAGATGGCTGAACGGATCTTCGTCAAACTGTCAGAGGTTCATCAGTGAGTGCCTGGGAGTATTTTAGGCAACCCCGCCGCCCCCCCCCCCCCCCCAAAAAATTGAAAAAAAAAAGTTATTTTTTTATTTTAAAAAAAAATCACTCTATAGTGCCTAAACCTTTTTGATTAATGACAGTTATATGCAAGTACACATTCGCATAAATAAATACAAAACAATCACCAGACATTTCAACACAAATAATTAAACAATACTGGAAGCAGTCGAAGTTGATGGTGCTTCTTCTTCTTCCTGAATGTCATCATACTTAACTCAGAAACGTGATGAACGGCACATTCACCAGCCTATATTAAACGAAAAGGTAAAATGATGATTTGACCTTTGTGAAGGATTCTGATTTGGTTGTATTTGCTTTTCCCTTATATTTTCCCTCATTTCAAATATGTTGATGTTTCTTTTTCGCTTGAGCAATGCTGCAATGCTTGAGCAATGCAATGCTTGAGCAATGCTCCAGCTATAAACGCTTTTATACTTTGCTCGGGGTACAAATACAAATACAACTTTGTCTGGGGGTAACATAGGCTATGTGACCGCAGCCTCATGCGGGGCTGAAGGATGGGCGTAAATTCTCTCAGTAAATGTGTACCGTGTAGCGCCACCTGGTGATGGTGGCAGAGGGTATTACAATTTCCTTTTTACCTGTGCAACACTGAGGTTAAAGCACTCTTTGCACGGGTAAATTTTTCCTCCTTCCCTTCCCCCCTCTCCCCAAAACGGAGGGGCTTGTCAAAGCCACCCCCTAAAATCCATGTGTCATTCGCAGTGAATATCCCCATTCCTTAAGTTTTGACCTTCCCCGACTAAACTTCACTGCATGGTTTGTATGCTTGTCCAGCTTGTTGCAATGCTGGCTTTAAAGTGTGTTGAGAGGTACGCACCATGTTCAATCCCCTTCTGTAAGGTCCAGGGTTGGGAGAGATTGGATGTATGGTGCAACTGTATCTATTTTTCATTTAAAAAAACTTTTGCCAATAAACTTTGGGCCTGGAGTTCAAATTAATTTTGCAGAGTTTGACATTTTGTTACACATGAATACAGAATACCTTTTTTGATTCAAAACGTGTTAAGATTGTAAAATAGTGAAAACCATAGAGGTTGAGCTAACCCGAAATTTATTTTTCGAAGAACAAAGACTCCGACTCTGCTAACATAGTCCATGCTATGCTAACATAACATAGAAATAAATCTTCCCCCTTCCTCGGTAGAATATAAGCCAATTCATAATCCATCAGGCAGAATCAAACACTGCAGCTTTCCTCTGAACATTCAATAACCCAGCTCTTCACCCCAGCCATGAAATGTTTGACCACATTGCTGATATCAGTTTGCAGAAATGGAAATGCCTCGGAGTAAATTCAGACAAATGGGTCCACCTATCCCTCTCTGGCCTGCTACTGCTTTACCAAAACCTTACCAAGGATTTGGCTGAGATATGATGAAAATGCATTCGTAGTTATGAGATCAGTGTTTGAAACAGCGCGAGTTATTCACATTCATCATTGAACTTCCAGAGCCTTCAGAAAGTATTCACGCCCCTTGTCTTTTTTCACATTTTGTTGTGTTACAGCCTGAATTTTAAATGGAATAAAATTGAGATTTTTTAAAATCACTGATCTACCCATAATACCCCATAATGTCGAAGTGGAATTTTTAAAAAGAAATATTTACAAATCAATTAAAAATGAAAATCTGAAATGTCTTGAGTCAATAAGTATTTATCCCCTTTGCTGTGACACTTCAAATTGAGCTCAGGCACATCCAATTTCCTTTTATCATCCATGAGATTGATCATCCTATCTACTCTATTTATCATTCAATATTTATTTAACCTTCATTAGACTGATGCAAAAAATGCACGACTGTATATTGAGCTCAGGTGCTTTTTTATGCTTTTTCTTATGTGCTTTTTTATGCTTTTTATGCTTTTTCTTAGCTTATGTGCTTTTTCTTAAGTCTTTTGTCCAAATACGCTGTGCTAATTGATACAGAGAGGAGTGATAAAGCAGAACCTCAGAATATGAAATTGAAAGCTGGAAATATTACAACAAACAAAGGGCAAAGGAAGTTGTCTGGGGATCAGTGACAATCCTGAAAAGAGCCATTGGAACAAAGATTTAAGAACAGAATAAGCTCTGGTGTAAAAATCCACCTCAAATCAAATCATCACAACTTGGTCCTAAAAATTGGGGATTTTAATATAATTTTTTAATATATTTATTTATTTAAAATTTTATATTTTATATTTTATATTATATATTTTTTATACATATTTTATTTTTAAAATAGATTTCGATAGAAATAGAATTTTTCATAGAATTTCGTTTTTTTACCTTCGCAAAAGCGGAAGGTTATGTTTTGATCGCTGTGTATTTATTTGTATGTCTGTGTGTGTGTGTGTGTGTATGTTATTCGCATAACTCAAAAAGTATTCAACCGAATTGCATGAAATTTGGTGGGATGATTGGTTATTATACGGGACACATTTGATTAGATTTTGGGAGCAATCGGGTCAAAGGTCAAGGTCAAGGTCACGAAAAGGTCAAAATCGTATTTTTACCATAGCGCGGTCAATTTTTATCCAATTGGCATGCAACTAATGCCAAAATGTTCAGAATTCAATGCCCGATCTTGTGATATACGACATGACCCAGTGAAGACATTACCCTTGTTAGCGGTTGGGGGTCAAAGGTCAGGGGGGTCACGACCTTGCAAAATGTGCGTTTTTTGTCATAACTCGGTCAATTCTTATCCGATTTGCATGAAATCAGCACCAAACTGTTCACTGTTCTGTTCCCTACACTCCCATGCCAAGTACAGAACAGTAGCTGCGGCGAAGGTATGCGCTCTACCGAGTGCCCGTTCTAGTTTGTGATTGATGTTAGCATAGATAGATGATGGACACGAGCCTCGATCTTGTATACAAAAATAAAATAAAATCAGCGGATACTTTGGGCTACGGGAAGGCTCTGTTGAACCTTTTAACAACCAATTAAGGTGATGACAAAAAAACTGGAGATAGTGTCAGAACGGACACTTCATTTCCCAAAGGAAAGTGGTTTCTTCATAAACTGCAGTGACCAAATGGACTCTAAAGACCAAATATAGCCCCAGAACATTTAGGAAACTATAAAGTAACTTGCGATTAAATGAGTAAACGTTCTCATTGGCAAAGTACTGACTTTAATGCACCTATAGTTTCAGGAAGACGGTAACTGAAACCAAGGATTTAGAGGTGAGTGAGAAATGACCCCAGCTGGTTTGATAGTGACAGGATGAGAAGGCTTATTTTGTGACTCCAATTCCTTGCTTCATAATTCAAATAAAAATGTTATACAGTGTCAGGGCTCATGTTGAATCTTCCACTTGTAAGAAGACAAGGTCTTTAGGAATTATTTGTGTACATATTTTCCCGTTAACACATACCATTTGCGCCGGGGGTATGAGACCCCATGAAGGTCCAAAACGGCGATTAAATGTACTGGTTCAATACACTACTGATCCCCAAGGAAAGGCCAAACCTGGAGGTGTTCGTGCGCGTGAAAAGCTAAAGGCGGATAATATGCTCCTTGTGATTAAAATGGTTTATTATAAGAGAATACGGGAATAAGGGTAGGCAAGACGCTATAAATAAGATGGGACAAACCAAGTGGTCGACAGACACAAATAGGGGTGATGGAGCGGTGATTGGCTGGTAACCTTCAATGCAAAGAAAACAAAATTGTTGTCCATGTCTCGCTTGAGGAACAGGTCTTTCCCTTCTGTACACATGGGTTCTTCAAGCTTAACAGAATTATCTGAGCTTCGGATTCTTGGTCTGGAAATCTCCTCTAACCCCTGTTAGGATAAGTACATTTCTGGTAAGAGTGCTTCCAAACGGGTTTGTTGTCTTAATGGAGCGCAGAAGTATTTATCTCCTGATGCTGTTTTGTACCTGTATAAGACAACTATACGTCCCCTCATGGAGTACTGTTGACACATTTTGGCTGGAGCACCAGCCTGCCAATTATCTTTACTTGATTGGTGCAGAGATGGGTTCAACTCTTCAACCACTCCCTCACCGTAGGTCAGTTGCCAATCTTGGTTTGTTCTACCGATATTTCCATGGCAAATTTTCTGCTGGACTTTCTAACTTGGTTCCTCCTGTATAAATGTTTGGACGCAAGACTCGGTTTGCCAATTCACTCCCTATAATGTGCTTCCCATTATCCTTCGATCTACTCAGCTTCAAGAGGAATGGCAATTCCTACTTCCTACATCTTTGAGGTTTTATCACATTTTACGTGACTTCTGCTACTTCCTGTGTCTTGGATGTTTTTTTGTTATTTTTTTTTTCCTTTATTATTTTGTTTTGTTTTATGTTTACCTTTATCTAACCTTCCCTTTGCCCTTACCTAGAGCAGCTTTATGCCTTGTTTGGGTCAGATCCCATTAAAAAAGAGACGGGCAAACTTCGACAAAACAAAAAGGGACAAGAAAATCAAGTAAAGGATAACCCCATAATGGTGCCAAAATTCCAGATTCATTCAACAAAGGGGGGAGGCGGAGTCTTGAGGCAGGGACAAAGCTGGTGGTGTGCAGGTTGCCTCATGATGAGGTGGTATGGACTGACAAATGGTGACAAGGAGCAATGGCGATGAGGGAGATGGCCAAGCAGAAAGAGGTATGACTGCAATGAAGAATCTTGAAGTTGAAGGTCCAACTGCTGCACTTTAGCATGGTCACAGCCAACATCAACTCTGGGACGGCCTTTGTGGGCGGCGGGTACCATATTTGGCTGTCGCTTCTGTGGGCATTCTATTTTCTGGTCCGTCCCACCTTGTGGGATAGCCCCAGTCTTCTGACCCGCATCAAGGATTTACAGCCGAACTCACTCTCCTGGCCTGTGTTCCAGTTCATCAAAGTGTGAAGCGCTTTCTTTGTGCCCATGTGCCCAAGTCCTCACCTGGCCTTGCCTAAAAACATGAGGTCCTACACGGTACAATCTTCCTCTATTAGTGGAGCAGCTTAACTTAGATATTTATAAGGATTGTGCATTTTGTGATAAAAGCAACACACTTGCCACACATAAAGACACTTATAATATGAACAGATTTGGATATTGGGCCACCTCACATTTTGCCCATGGTGGCTATAGCAGCCATTTTCCAAAATGGCCACCAGCAGTCACTTTTATTTTCGATATATGATGTACTGGGGAAGACAGTGGGTCGACCGTGGATGCTAATGTGCTTTTAAAAGTCCAAGACTGTTTAGGGAGTGCCTATTATTTCATTTGGTACCACAATAGATAACTATAATTGAATTAGTTAGTATAAATAGGTTTGCGACACGGCATCTGGTGAGATTCCAAATGGATATTAATTGTGAAAATCATGCACATTGATGAAAAAAAGGGGATTTTCATTTTCTTGGTCCACTTTTCCTGAAAAGCAAGTACCAATGTAATAATAACATAAATGAACAAAGAAATAAATCCATGTGGTTCCCATTATATTACAAGTCATTCTTTCCCGATTGCACTTTTGGTGTCTCGCCATTTCGTTACGTTGTTATTTTTTGCGCACTATCCGCTAAACATCGGTTTCGTATTTGCGAATGAAAGTCACCGTAACCAAGAGCCCCGGATGAGGCCTTTGCCTGTCAATAACAAAAATTACCACAGGGCGCGCCATTTTTTCCAACGAGGTCTGAAGCAATTTCGTGTCTTTTTGTTACGCTGTTAAATTTGTTACGGAGTGATCACTCCTTTCACGTATTATCGGAGTTAAGATTAGGGAAAAAAAAAAAAAAAAATGAAAAGCATGAGTTCGGAAAATGGCCAATTTCTGGGTATGTAAAACTATGTACTGTGCATTTTTATATTTTTTACGAATGATCTGCAACTTTTATATCTTGGTGTAGTGGAAGCATGCACTGGGCCTATTTATTTCAGAAAAGCAAATCAAAATTATCCACTGTTCACTACAATAAAGGAGAAGTTATAAGTATCAGTATGGTGTTTGTATTTTTATTTTTATTTTATTTTGTTTTTTGTATACAAGATCGAGGCTCGTGAAAGAGCGAACATTAATCACACAGAAAGACAAACAGACACATAAAACAAATAACATTGGGAGCGGTAGACAAGATGGGGAGAGAGGGGCAAGGACACAAACACAACATTTGAGAGCAGGGACCGAGAGACATGGAGACATCAAGAGATCTGTGGGAGGGAGAGGGCTTTGGGGGGGAGGCATGTGAAGGGGGGGAGGCATGTGAAGGGGGGGGGGGTGGGAGAGGTATAAACATATGGACACTGCCAGGATTTCCAGGAAAGAAGTTGGAATTTCAAACAAGGTGGATCTGGGGTGAATTAGTGGGGGTAGAAAAGATCAAGGTTATGGATGGGGGAAGATAAGAGATGGTGGTGAACAGCTGTTTTAAAGACCTGGAGGGAGGAGAGGGATTGAAGGGAGTGTGGGAGTTTGTTCCACAGGCGGGAGAAAAGAGGAATGAAAGAGTGAAGGTGAGCAGAGAGCCGAGATTTCGGCAGTTTAACCATCAGAGGGTTGCTGGCAGATCTTGTGCGACTTGTAGGAATATTTGGGGGACAGAGCACAGAGAGAGCTGGGGGAGCAAGGCCGGAGAGGAGTCGGTAGAAGACAGAAAGATCACCGACCTGCCTGCGGTGAGTGAGTGAAAGGCCCTCAGAGATAGCTTCATCGCGGGAGATTCCAATGATTCTGAAAGCTTTGGATTCAACAGGTTGGTTGGGGTGTGCGCGTGGAGGAGGGGGGTCGGATGTGTGTGTGTGTGTGTGTGTGTATGTGTGGAAGGGTGTGTGTGTGTGTGTGGGGGGGGGGGTTGTCTGTCGGGGGATGTGCGTTTGTCTGGATATGTGTGTGCGTGTGGGGGGAGGGTGTGCGTGTGTTTGTGAGTGTGTGTGTGTGGATATGTGTGTGTGTGTGTGTGGATATGTGTGTGTGTGTGTGTGTTTGTGTGTGTGTGTGTGCGCGCGCGGCTAATATAAAAGCTCTTTCCACTGACTCACTGACTGACCGACTGATATTGATGTTTAGTACTTTCCGGGTGTCATAGTTTAAATTTGGTTTGCCGATGGACAACGAAGACGGTACAACGGGAAAAATCACAGAACCATCGGAAAGCGTCCATAAATGAAAATTTACCTAAAAACCAGGTGAGGTGCTATACCTTACCAGGTGAGGTGCTATAATTGTGCTCGGATGGGTCACCGTACATGGGAGTGTCGAGCTCCGCGCCGGGACTTTTCCCGACAACCGATGCCCTCAACTCCGCCCCATATAGATCGGCCTAGCCGACCTCAGACACCCCCCCGCCAGGGCCCGGGAAACTAGAACGTGCCGGGCATGCAGGGCGGTGTTCGGCAGTAGGGGATGGGGAGAAGCCCTCGTTGATGCGACAGGTCATTCATTGTGGCCGAATTGGGACGGGTAGTTTGACAATTCGGTGCAAAATTGCCGGCGTGGGGGTAGACGCCGTGGTGGACACGGGAGCCAGCGCCACGATCATCAGCCCCGTGGTCCTTAATTCGAGTGCAGACGGCTGGGGTAAAATCCAGCGTCTGGAAAATCATAGTTTGCAGTTGGCTACCGGGGCAACGGCTCCGATCATAGGGCGTGGTTTTGTGACCCTCAAGTTGGGATCGGTAAAGCAAGAGATAGAGGTTTGGGTGGCGGAGGTGTGCGACCCATGCTTAATAGGGTTGGATTTGTTGACTGCCAGCGGTTGTAAAATCGACTTGAGTCGGGGGATCCTGCGATGGGGAGTGGAAGAGCTACCATTGGAGGGGGTGAGCACGGCCGAGAGGGTGGAGCTGGAGGCTCCTGAGGCCGTGACCATCCCTCCGGGGGCCGAGGCCATCGTGCCGGCCCGATGGTCAGCTCGCCCGACATGGCAGGAATCCTGCGGCCTGGTCGAACCGGTGGCAGCGCTATCCATACCTGGTTTAATTGTGGGCCGTACCCTTGTAAAAACGGACGGGCCGGTGGTGGCCGTCCGAGTAATTAATATTAGCACAGAACCACGCACTATAGTGAGGGGCACTAAGGTAGCTGGCTGCACCCCAGTTAGAGAAGTCGCGTCAGTGAGGGGCGAGAACGTCCAGCCGAGCCGGCCCCAGGGGGAGCCTTCAATGAGTTCTAGGAATTGGCCCGATCCCATTTGCGAGATGGTAAATCGTAGTAGTGGAGAGTTGGGAGGTACCCAGAGGGAGGCCTGACACAAACTGGTTGGGTCCCATTTGGACCTCTTCTCCTTGTCCACCGAGGATATTGGACGTACGGGCCTGGTGAAACATCAGATCCACACCGGTGAGGCCCGGCCTATTCGTCAGGCCGCCCGACGGCTCCCTTGGAGCAAGAGGGCGGAAGCTGACGAGCAGGTTGAAAAAATGCTCGACGCAGGTGTGATCGAGCCCTCGGGAAGTCCTTAGATGTCACCTGTTGTGCTGGTCAAAAAAAAGGATGGGACCACGCGGTTCTGCGTGGACTATCGCCAGCTAAACAACGTGACACTCAAGGACTCATATCCCCTGCCAAGGATTGATGACACCCTCGATGCCGTTGCAGGCTCAAATTGGTTCTCAACTTTGGACCTCAAGAGTGGGTATTGGCAGGTGGAGATGGATAGGGCAGGGAAGGAGAAAACGGCATTTTCCACAGGTAAGGGACTGTATCAGTTCACTGTGATGCCGTTTGGTTTGTGTAACGCCCCCGCCACCTTTGAGCGATTAATGGAACATGTACTAGGCGGCATGCCATGGCAATCATGCCTGGTATACCTGGATGACGTCCTAGTACATGCCAAGACCTTCCCCCAGGCGGTAGCTAATTTGGACCAGGTGTTCGGGTGCCTCAGACAGGCAGGGTTGAAGCTGAACCCGAGTAAGTGCACTTTGTTTGCAAGAGAGGTGGCCTATCTAGGTCACGTGATCGGCCGCGAGGGGGTAAAAACGGACCCAGACAAAATTAAAGCGGTAGAGGAGTGGCCCGCACCACGTACCATCAAGGAGGTGCGGGGATTTTTGGGACTCTGCTCCTACTACCAGCGCTTTGTGGCGAAATTTGCGGAGCTGGCCCGTCCCCTCCAACGGCTTACGGAGAAGGGGACGCGATTTAATTGGACACGGGAGTGCCACGAGGCCTTCCAAAAATTGAAGGGTTGTCTAACATCCGCACCCCTTCTAGCTTACCCCACTAGTGACGGGACATTTACCCTGGACACGGATGCGAGCCAGGAAGGATTGGGCGCAGTTTTGTCTCAGACACAGGAGGGCGTGGAGAGAGTGATTGGTTACTATAGTCGGGCCTTAATTAGGCCCGAGCGAAATTATTGTGTCACTCGCAAAGAGTTATTGGCTATGCTGGCTGCCATGAACCATTTCCACCCGTACCTGTACGGGCGGAAATTTTTGGTTAGAACTGACCATTCCTCCTTGCAATGGCTCCTTCGGTTCAAGGAACCGGAGGGCCAAATTGCAAGGTGGTTGGAAAAGTTGCAGCAGTACGATTTTGATGTGGCCCATAGGGCCGGGAAGGCCCATGGTAATGCGGACGCACTCTCTCGGCGTCCTTGTCTGGGGGAAAACTGTAAATTTTGTGCGAGACACGAGGAGAGGGAGCAATTGGGCGATTCCGCCCCGATTCTCGTCGTCCGGGCAACCCGGGTGAGAGGGCCAATTTTGCCACTAACCGCGGACGAGGAATTTGGAGAGTTGGCTTGGAGCACGGCCCAGCAGGAGGATCCTGTTCTGGGGCCGGTGTTCCAATGGGTCAAATTGGGGCAAAGACCTAAGGGGGAAGAGGTCACCCCCCTCGGGGCGCAAACAAAGGCGTATTGGGCTCAGTGGCAGACCCTGGAATTGAAAGGCAACATCTTGTATCGCAAGTGGGTGGAGGTTCCCTCTGATAGAACTTTCTGGCTGGTGATAGTCCCTGACAAATTCAAGAACGTCATATTGCAACAGGTGCATGGTACCCGCTCCGGCGGCCATTTGGGCAGGACAAAGACAATATCTCGGGTCCGCCGGAGGTTCTATTGGGTGAATATGGGGCGCGACATACAGGACTGGTGTCGGAGATGCGACGCCTGTTCTGCCAAAAAGGGACCAGCACGGAGGATAAGGGCCCCCTTCCAATTACATCAGGTGGGGGCCCCCCTTGAGCGGGTGGCTATGGATATTCTAGGACCGCTGCCCCGCACCCGCCAAGGTAATAAGTATATCCTCGTTGTAATGGACTATTTCACCAAGTGGCCGGAGGCCTATGCCCTCCCCAACCAAGAAGCAGGGGTGGTAGCACAGGCCTTTGTAGAAGGATTTGTATGTCGGCACGGGATTCCACAGGAGCTGCACACCGATCAGGGTCGAAATTTTGAAAGTCAATTGCTAAAAGATGTGTGCAGACTCCTGTCAATTCGGAAAACCAGGACCACGCCCTTGCGGCCACAATCTGACGGGATGGTGGAAAGGTTCAATCGAACATTGATCCAACAACTGGCATTGTTCACCACCACCCGTCAGGATGACTGGGACGAACATCTCCCGTACCTGTTGATGGCCTACCGAACTAGCCAGCACGGGGCCACCGCATGCAGTCCAGCGTTGCTTATGTATGGGCGGGAGTTACGGGCTCCCGCCGACTTGCTATGCGGTCCCGTGCCAGACACCACGGACACACCGCCAAGGGAGGGTTACGCACGTCACCTGGAGGAAGGCATGGAGCGGGTCCATGCCTTCGCCCGCCGCCAGCTCCATCTGGCGGGGGCCAAGATGAAGCGCAGGTACGACGACCAGAGCCAGGGGAGTCAATACGCTCCGGGGATGAAGATTTGGTTCTTTAATCCCCAGAGGCGGGAGGGAAGGTGCCCAAAACTCACCTCCCCCTGGCAAGGCCCAGGAGTCGTCCTGTCGCAAATCTGTGACGTGGTCATTAAGATCAAAATGGGGCCACGGACCCCCCCTCGGATCGTCCATGCCGACCGGATAAGACCTTATGCCGGCGAGTAGGCGCCCTCATGGATCGCCTCGGCTCTAGATGCCGAGGCAGGACCCAGTACCTCTTGCGACGGGGGCTCGTAGCGTCAGAGGACTGGGGGGATGGTAGTGAGAGATGCCCCGCTGTGGTGGGATGGCAACGCTGTCATCCCTCACAGAAGGGGGGGGAAATGCGCTATAGATTATGGGGTGTATGGCAGTGAAAACTAGCCCGGGTGGGTTAGGATATTGTGTGTAGGGATCTAGCGAAGATGACATTAGGTGACGTTAAGATTAGTTAGTGACACTGATACCTGTAGTGGGAACGCAGGTAGTTTAGTGTGGATGATAATGATGTGGGAGCGCAATAGTTTAAAGGGACGACTGGGAAGCGCAAGTTTCAGAGGGGAGTAGTTAGATGAGATGATGCCGTGTGTTTGAGGATTGAACAGGTGTAATTGAACAGGTGTGATTGCACAGGTGTGCAACTGGACAGGTGTGTGGAGCAGTGTATGAGTGAGTGAAGGTGATTGTGTATTGTGCTGAACGAATGGTCCAGGAAGAGAAGGAGGGTGCAGGTGGCACCAGGTATGATTGCACAGGTGTGCAACGACAGGTGTATGGAGAATGGTTGTGTGAAATACATGGAGCGTGGAATAAATGGAGTATAGGAATGGATGGTCGTGGAGTGAGTATGGTGGAAATTGTGGAGTGGAGTGGATGGTGCGAAGGTGTGAATGGGGGAAGAGTGGACCCCCATCACGAATACCCGGGGCGGGTAGTGTAAGTGTTAGGTAGAGGGTATAGGTAAATTGTGGTTGGATATTTGCATCTGTGGTGCGGGTGGAAGAATGGTGATTGGATGGGTGCATTAGTGTTGTGGAAATGGCTGGGCGTGTAGCCTGTTAGTGTGTGTAGTTGGTTTGGGCACTGCACCACTGTGAGGATGTCGGCCAGGTGAGGCCGCAGGTGGGCTCTGGGAGCCGGTAGTTGTGGATGGGGCCCGAGGATCCGGAGGACGGACCCGGGTGGCCCAGTGCCAGAGGGCACCAAGGGGTGACAGAGCCAGGAGGGGCTTTCCCCAGTTAGTTAGGTTAGGGTGAGGAGCGAGGTAAGCTCGGGTGGCAACTGCAGTGGTGGAGGTGTGCAGGTGGGTAGACCTGCTGGGAGAGCTACACGTCGCAGCCCAGAAATTGTGCGAGGGCACCGGGAGATGAATCGGGGGAGTGAGACCCCAAATTGAGAAGCACCACAGTTTGGTCAATGGGAATTGGTTTTAGAACCCATAGTGTAAGTTGGCCAATGGATTGGCAGGGAAAGACCCCGGGTAGTGTAAAGTGTGTTAAAGTCATTTAGAGGATAGTTAGGAAGAAGGATCTCCTCGCACCATCTGCATCCACTCACCTGAGATGAGGTAACACCACACCATGCCATGTTTTATTATTTTTCATTAATGCAAATGTTTTGGATTGTGAGACGCATCATGACGTGGGTGTGACATTGTGCGTAATTCCATCTCTCCCTCCTTATGAGGATTGATGACGAATTGGGTGATGGCAAATTTTGGATAGTGGGGGAGTGAAGACGAATTTGTTATAAGGGAAATAAGGGGAAGACGTGACGGTAGCGACGGATTGGTAATGTGTAGATTTTTGTACATATGGGGTAAGGGCAAGGGTAGTGTAGGTGACAGGGGGGGTGACGTACGGTAGGGACGAGCTTTCTCATTTCGCTCTCCGTACGCATTTCGCCTTGCATTGCCTTATTGACGTGTACCCTTGTGACCTTACCCCTCACTCATTTCTCTTGTCCCCCTTTTGTCTCCCACATGACCTGTGCGCCATGGGGCGCCGAGGGGAGCGTGCGTGAGTCGGCCATTGTGCGCCCGGAACTCTCAGAACCAGCTGTCTGCATCGATGCACCACATTATGGACCACATGTCTGTGGCCGAGCACCCCTTATGGACCCCATGGGTTGGGGCATGGCCCCTCTGCTGGAACCGGCCATGAGGGCCCGAAATCTTGCTGGCGGACCTTGGCCACAGGGCACCGATGCCACACAGGTGAAGCACACGTAGTCGGCCCTGTGGGCCATAAATAAAAGAAAATAAAAAGGACACATTGGGCACACTTTATTGCAAATAGGGCGCCAGTAAGAAAACGAAAGAATGACAACAACTGGAAGACAATAATAATAACCAGCAGAGGGAGCCGAAGAGCAAGAGACCACTTGCAGGGTTAGGGGTTGTTGATTTTATTTTGATTGAACATTGATGAACAATGGTGACTGCACCGATTGGTGCTTGGGTGTATATTGGTGCGTTTTTGGGTGCTTTCATGGTGCGTCGATGCAGAACAGACTGTCTCCCCCCCAGAAAGAACAATCACAGGTCCTGGGTTAGTTTTGTAAATAAAAATAGCGTCATTGTAAATAATGCTCCCCACCGTCAGTGTATAGTTTGAAGACCATTCTGCAATTCGGTTAACTGTGGGCTTAAGTCTGTTAGGCAGGGTGCAATGGAGCAGCGGGACACATTTATTTATGTTTTAAAACTGTCGCACTCAGGGTCAGGTTAAAGTAGAGGGAACTACACCTACGTGTCACACTAAATAAAAGTTGTAGGCCCGGGACGTGCCTAAGAGGAGGAGGGTGCAGTGTTGCGGATATGAGGACTGTATATTTTTTTGATTGTGTGCTTTATTATTATTATTATTGTTTATTCTGCGCCCCCTGCCTCCGGAGCTGTGTAAAGGTGAAAGGGCATCCCATAATTTGTCCACAAGCATACACGTCAGCCAATAATAGAATACCCCTGTTCGATAGTTATATCTTATTCTGTGTTTTAGGGTAAGGCTGTGTCTCCCATTAATTGAAGTACTCCATTGCACCAGTGAAAGAGAATAGATCCCCTTTCATTCCCATCCCCAAAATCTCCATTTCCATTCACAACCCCTTTCGTCATTGCCAAGCCTCGATTGCCAATTACATCCCCTCCAAAACCACCATTGAACATGTGCTCGGGTCGGGGAAGAGGGGCGTGCCCGCCCGTCGTCATCAAGGGCTGAGCCAGAGGGTCGCGTGACCAACCAGGGCCGAGGTGAGCACACCGATGGGCGGGTCCTGAAGGCCGGCGGCTTGATCGCCGGAGGCGCTATAAAGGTGCGCGCGCAAGTGGCGTGGAGAGTCGGTGGCGAGGAGTGAGTGGACCAAGAGAGAGAAAGAGCGGTTGGACCAAGAAAGAGAAAGAGCGGTTGGACCAAGAAAGAGAAAGAGTGGTTGGACCAAGAGAGAAAGAGTGGTTGGACAGAGAGACGTGCAAGAGTGTTGTTGAGTTGAGGGTTTGGACCAGACGAGTCAGACGAGTCCTGGCAAAGCAAGCGGCGGCCACAGCAGCAACAACACCCAACAGCCGCTTGGGGCCTGGACGGCGGTTTTGAGCAGGGCCGCGAAGGAACGGCGGCTGCTAAACGCGCCGATCGCGCTGCAGGACCCCCTTGGACCTTCCTCTCCCTCCAGCCATCCACCTCCTGCCTTTCCACCCTTCTTGTGTACGTGAGTTTGTTCTGTGTGTCTTGTCCCTGGGTATTTAATTAAGTCTGTATAAGCTAGTATTTGCACTGTGTCACCTGCGTCTTATGTGTTGTAAATAAACGTGACTGCTTTCTTTTTGCTTGTGTGTATAATAAATCCAATTACTCTTCTGTCCGTCTTCTCGTCTTATTCCTTTTCCTCTTTGCATTTCGTCGTTTTAGTCTTTTCCAGATTGGGCAGCTGCGGTGCGATACGGCCAAAGTTCTGGGTGAATCGGGGAACAACTGTTCGGTCGCGGAGCCTTCGCTCGGCAAACAACATCCTAAACCGCGATCAGTAACAATATATATATATATATATATATATATATATATATATATATATATATATATATATATATACATATATATATATATATACATATTTCTAACCGCTAGCTGACACCCACTAATTCACTGATATAAATATGTAGTAATTAAAATGTGGTTCTAGTAAGCTGAAATTTTGCAGACTGGAAATATTTTGCAACTCCATTCAAAGGCAATATTCCGGGGGAAAGAAAATCACAAAACTATCCCCAAATGTCAGAAAACAAGATTTGGTCGGTGCAGCCTCGCTAACGGAGGGTCAGCTGACTGAAGACAAAGGCACGTCACGTGATCTTGCACGTGCAAGATTGTTCCCCAAGGAAGCTGGTGTTTTTCACTTTTTTCGGGGGTAAGAGTAAAGAAGTTTCTGTAGATTTTTTCGGTTTATGGGCAATGTACAGTGGGTGATAGGAAGTCATAAACATTATACAGGGTCTGTCAGGGAGGTGTGACGATTTTCAGAAAACTCGTACACAGTTATTTTTAGTCGAAATTCAATTTTTTTTTTTAAAGACTACATATATAATGCCATGTAATACACTGTAACAAAGACATTTAAAAAATGTAATTCATGTTTGAAAAATGACATCATCTAAATGGCGGCCGTTCTTGTCCAAGCATTCTTGCAGACGCGTGGAAAAGTTCCAGCATTTCTCAGCACAGCAGCATCCCTCAGCAGTTCCAGCATTCTTTCTGCGAACGTAAACCGCCATACGAAATCATTCTGCTGCAGTTCTTGAACCACCATGATTTTGTTCGCGTGATAATGAAGGTCCAAGTGCAAAATTCGACGAACTGATCTGTCTGACATCCGTAGAGCGCGAGCGTGCCGTACCGCTGACCGACGAGGGCTGGCCTCCACAGCTTGTCGAACCCTTTCGATGTTTTCCGGGGTCCTAACGGTTCGATCACCTCCCCGAGCTGCTCCCGGCCTCACAGATCCAGTTGTCCTGAAGTTTTTTACCCACTTCAATATTGTGTTTCGAGACGGAACGGCGCCACGTCGACCAACATTGAAGTGAGTACGAAATCTGCGCTGTGTAAGCACCACCGAACTACCCGTTTGAATAAACGTCTCAACAACAAAGACGCGATGTTCAATCGTCCACAGCTCCATGGCTGCTGAAATGGCGCCTAACAACGAGTAACCAACAGCCATCACGCGTGCGCTAGACCCCCCACTTGCATTGTTATACCCAATTCAAACATGAAATACATTTTTTTAATGTCTTTGTTACAGTGTATTACATGGCATTAAATATGTAGTCTTTAAAAAAAAAAAAATTGAAATTCGACTAAAAATAACTGTGTACGAGTTTTCTGAAAATCGTCACACCTCCCAGCCGGACCCGTTATTTTACAAAACGGTGTGAACGATGAGCATTATAGTGTGCATCTTGCATGTACTGCATGTTTACATATGCAGATATCCCCCACTTAAAAAATGTTTGAATAGCAAAGGCTCGCTGCAATGAATGGTTTCATTTAGGGCTCTCCTCTCAGCTTAACGAAGGTCTTCATTCACTGCAATGAAGGGGAGAAGCCGTCCCCATAACAGTGTCTAGTGATTGTGCAACGTCACTTCCATGAGCGTTTCCAACCAATTAACTATTCAATGGGGGTGATCAACTTTCCAATGGGGGATTAATTTTTCATGCTATTACATAAAGTAAATTACATTACTGAAGGAGCTGGGGCTCCCACGTCGATCGGAAGAATGGACGCGACAAAAAGCTGGAATTCATCCGAGTTGCTTTAATCAAACCAAACACTCAGGCACTCTGAAAAGCCCGTTTATCGGGCAGCAATATATATACATATTATCCCGGAGCGTTTGCCCAGGAAAGGCGAGAGGGGGCGTGGCCCAGCGTCCTAGCTGCGGCCTGGCAAGTTGAGGGCGAGCCTGCCCGGGCATCCTGGACGAGCCCGGCATGGTGATCGCTCCGCGTCCTTGATAGGTGCAAGGCGATTGTGTAAACCCAGCGGTAGCCGCTACACACGTCCCCCCAGAATCGACTTGCACCGGCAGGGTCAATTTGAGGGGGGTCCTGATGACCCGGCTGAAGCGACCCCTGGCGGGTCGTGGGAGGGGTTCCGGTGTGGTGGTGGGCGGTCGAGTGGGGGGCACCGTGGACGGGGGGCGGCCTCGCCGCGGTGGAAGGGCCACCCGTGGTGGGTGGTCGACGTCCACGTGCGCCGGCTTGAGGCGGTCCACCGCAATCCGGTCCGACCTGCCGCCGATGTCGATGACGAACGACTTGTCGTCCCGTCGCAGCACCCGGAAGGGCCCGTCGTACGGTGGCTGGAGTGGCCCCCGATGTGCGTCGTGATGCACAAAAACATACTCCGCTGTGTGAAGTGCTGGGGGGACGTAGGACTGGGGGTCACCGTGGTGGGATGTTGGCACGGGGGCAAACCGTCGGGCGGCCTCCTGGAGGTCCGAGCGCTGGTGAGCTGCGGACCAGGGACTGGTAGCGTCGGGCACGAATTCGCCCGGGACGCGTAGCGCCTGGCCATAGACAAGCTCGGCGGTGGATGCCTGGAGGTCCTCCTTGGGGGCCGTGCGGAGGCCCAAAAGGACCCACGGCAGCCGGTCGGCCCAACCGCCGTCTTGAAGGCCGGCCATGAGCGCGGCCTTCATGGAGCGGTGGAATCGCTCGCACAACCCGTTTGCTTGGGGGTGGTAGGCCGTAGTACGGTGGAGCTTGACCCCCAGGTTGCGGGCGACCGCGCCCCACAGCTCGGAGGTGAACTGTGGTCCGCGGTCTGACGAGATGTCCGCCGGTGCGCCGAGCGGGCGACCCAGGTGGCGATGAAAGCCTGCGCCACGTCGGCGGTGGTGGTGGAGACGAGGGGAACGGCCTCCGGCCACCTGGTGGTCCTGTCCACCATGGTGAGCAGGTGTGTGAACCCCCGTGACGGGGGGAGGGGGCCCACCAGATCCACGTTGACGTGGTCGAAACTTTGTTCGGGCATGGTGAAAGGTGCCAGCGGGGCTTGGGTGTGTCGGTGGACCTTGGCCCGTTGGCAGGCCGTGCAGGTGCTGGTCCAATCGCGGACGTCCCGAAGAAGGCCGTGCCAGACGAATTGCGCTGACACCAGCTTCTGGGAAGCTTTCCGGCCCAGGTGGGAAAGGCCGTGGAGGGAGGCGAAGATGCGGCGTTGCCAGGTGACGGGCACGATGGGGCGAGGCTGGCCTTGGGAGAAGTCGCAGAGCAGGACAGTGTCCGCGAAGGGGATGTCGGCCAGGCGGAGGCCCGTGTCCGCCGCCCGGAGGGCTTGCACCGTGGTGTCGGTGGTTTGGTCCGCCGCCATAAGCGCAAAGTCCACGCCCAGGTGGACCGCGTTCGCGCTGGCCCGGGAAAGACAGTCGGCCATGGCGTTGTTTTTGCCGGCGACGTGCCGGATGTCCGTGGTAAATTCCGACACGGCGGAGAGGTGGCGCTGTTGGCGGGCCGACCACGGCTCCGTGACCATGGCCATGGCGTAAACCAACGGCTTGTGGTCGACGAACGCCATGAAAGGTCGGCCCTCCAGGAGGTGGCGGAAATGGCGGACGGCCAGGTGTAGACCGAGGAGCTCCCGGTCAAACGTGCTGTATTTGAGCTCGTTCGGCCGGAGCTGCCGGCTGAAAAAAGCGAGTGGCTGCCAAACCCCGTTCACCCATTGCTCATGTACGGCGCCCACCGCGTAGTCGGAGGCATCCGTGGTGAGGGCGATGGGAGCGTTGAGCACCGGGTGAGCGAGCAGTGTTGCGTCGGCGAGGGCCCGCTTTGAGCTTTGGAAGGCCGCATCCATTGCTGCGGACCAGGCGATGTCGTGCTTGGCCGGCTTGCCCCGGAGGGCTTCGTAGAGGGGCCGCATGAGTTGAGCAGCGCGGGGCACGAAGCGGTGATAAAAATTCACCATTCCCAGGAATTCCTGCAGGGCCTTTATGGTGTGGGGACGCGGGAACGTGGTGATGGCCTCGACCTTGGTTGGCAGCGGCACGGCCCCGTTCTTGGTGATGTGGTGGCCCAAAAAATCAATGGCCGTCGTGCCGAAGTGGCATTTGGCCGGGTTGACGATGAGGCCGTGCTCGCTGAGGCGCCCGAACAGTGTTCGGAGGTGGAGGAGGTGCTCGGCCCGGGACGTGCTGGCGACGAGGATGTCGTCCAGGTAAACGAAAAGGAACGGCAGGTCACGCAGCACGCCGTCCATCAAGCGCTGGAACGCCTGAGCTGCGTTCTTGAGACCAAACGGCATCCGCAAGAATTCGAATAAGCCGAACGGCGTGATGACTGCCGTTTTAGGGACGTCGGCCGCCCTGACAGGTACCTGGTGATATCCCCGTATGAGATCAATTTTCGAAAAAATGACCCGTCCCGCCAGACGGGCGGAGAAGTCTTGGATATGCGGGATCGGGTACCTGTCGGGGGTGGTAGCGTCATTGAGACGGTGGTAGTCGCCACACGGGCGCCATCCACCCACCGGCTTTGGCACGATGTGCAGTGGCGAGGCCCACGCGCTATCGGAGCGCCGCACGATGCCGAGGTGCTCCAACGCGTCGAATTCGGCCTTTGCCACGGCAAGCTTGGCTGGGTCGAGGCGGCGGGCCCTGGCGTAGACTGGCGGGCCCGTGGTTGGTATGTGGTGCTCGATCCCATGCCGTACTGCGACGGCCGAAAACGTCGGCCGCGTGAGGGCCGGGAACTCCGTGAGCAGGCGAGCAAACTCGTTCACCGCCGGGACGGCGCATGCCAGCTCGGTCGGTGCGGAGCTGCTCAATGTGCATACCAGGGAGCTGAATGTTTCGGCGTTGATTAAACGACGTCGTTGGACGTCCACCAGCAGTCCGTGTGCGCAGAGGAAGTCGGCGCCTAGCAGAGCCATGGGCACGTTTGCGGTTACAAACGTCCAAGCAAAGCGTTGGCCGCCGAAGCAGAGAGTGACGTTGCGCGGGCCGAAGGTGCGGATGGTCGATCCGTTGGCCGCAACCAAGGAGGGGCCGCAAACCACGGATTGCCTGTCCTGGTCAGAGGCGGGTATGACGCTCAGTTGGGCGCCGGTGTCGCACAGGAAGCGCTGTCCGGACGCTTTATCCGTGATGAACAGTAAGTTGCCCGTGTGGCCGGCGCTCATGGCTGGTAATGAACGCCGGCCCGGCCGTTTCCCGGCCTGCCGAAGGTGCACGGGGGTCGGCATGTCCGGGCCTTCTGTCCGAACCTGGCATGATAGTAACACCACGCTTGGTCAGGTGGAGGCCCCGGTCGTCGTGCTGGAGGTGGTCGGCTCGGTGTAGCGGCCGCCAATTGCGTCGGCAGTTCGGTCGTCGACCGTGCCGGGTGCTCGGGCGCCATGGGTGTTGCGTCGGACGGCGGTGGGGCCCATGTCGCCGCTGCGATGCGCTGTCCTGCGGCGGAGATCTTGTCGGCTTCTCTGGCAAGGGCCCGGGGATCTGTGATCGTCGTGCTTGCCAGGGCGAGGCGTACCGGGTTAGGCAGCTGACGGAGGAACAGCTCCCGGAACAGGAATGCCGGAGAGTGCTCGTCGAGCAGTGAAAGCATGTAGTCCATTCGCTCGGAAGAGTGCGTGTCGCCGAGCTCGGGCAGGTCGAGCAGGCGCCATGCGCGTTCCACCGATGGGAGGGCGAAAGCGTCGAGGAGAAGCTTCTTAATCGCGCCGTATTTGTCAGCGGCTGGCGGGCTCTCGAGGAGGCTCAGGGCGCGGGCCGCGGTGGCCGAACCGAGCGCTGCTACCACATGGTGGAAGCGGGTGTCGTCGGCCGTGATGCCTCGCAGGGCGAACAGGGAATCCGCCTGTGCGAACCAAACCGCCGCGTGAGCCTCCCAGAAGGTAGGCAGTTTAAGGGCGACTGCCGTGTCCATGTCGGTAGGTCACCAATGAAGGAGCTGGGGCTCCCACGTCGATCGGAAGAATGGACGCGACAAAAAGCTGGAATTCATCCGAGTTGCTTTAATCAAACCAAACACTCAGGCACTCTGAAAAGCCCGTTTATCGGGCAGCAATATATATACATATTATCCCGGAGCGTTTGCCCAGGAAAGGCGAGAGGGGGCGTGGCCCAGCGTCCTGGCTGCGGCCTGGCAAGTTGAGGGCGAGCCTGCCCGGGCGTCCTGGACGAGCCCGGCATGGTGATCGCTCCGTGTCCTTGATAGGTGCAAGGCGATTGTGAAAACCCAGCGGTAGCCACTACATTACGTTATTTATTTTTCTAATTTGTGTAACGTAACGCTTGACTGACCTACCAGTGTGTCCCGACAGGCTATTACAGATTTACGTCCCGTACGTCCCGGATTACGTCCCGACAGACAGGAACAGTGGTGAGTTTGAGGTGAAGGTGGGAGTGCATCAGATGTCGGTACTAAGTCCACTATTATTTGTAGCTGTGATGGAGGTGCTGGCTCAGACCGTAAAGGAGGGTTTACCGTGGGAGTTATTGTATGCAGATGATCTGGTGTTGATTGCGGAAAGTATGGATGGACTGAAGGAAAAGATGAACAAGTGGAAGGGATGTATGGAGACAAAAGGTCTGAAGGTGAATATCGGAAAGACGAAGGTGATGGCAAGTGGTAAAGCATGTGGTGAGGTGGAAATAACTGGGAAGTGGCCGTGTGCTGTGTGCAGGAAGGGTGTCGGAGTGAACTCCATTCAATGTACAATGTGCCCTGAGTGGGTTCATCAAAAATGTAGTGGCCTGAGGGGGTCATTAACTAGTGTGGCAGCTACATTCAAGTGCAAGGTGTGCACAGAGTAAGGACTGACAGTAAGAACAGGCAAACCTTACTATTATTCAGTGTATGATTAAATTTTTCTGCATCCTTCACTGTGAATAACACTCGACTCAAACAAAGCTGATGGAAATGGTACGCAACAAACCTGGGCAGTGTATAATCAGGAGAGGCCTACAGGCCTAATGTGGCACACACACCAGGAAACCAAGATGGCGGCCATACCATTTTGTCTTGGTGCTATGGTGGGTGGAGTCAAGTGACAGAAGTGGGTGTGGTTTGGCGGCTGTCCAACCAATGGGTACACATTTCAAAAATCGAGATGGTTTGGATCAATCACTGGTTCTCATACCCTGTCCTGACCTTCTCATACACACTGAGAATGCAATGTTATCAATTCACCTAACAAAGGTATCATGAATGGGATCAGCATTTGCATTCAGATCGGCAACTGGATTGTCTTCAATACGCGACTTTCAAAATGCTCAGTGCACATGTGCAGAGACCTCCAGCAACGAGGGTCCTCTTGGCAGGAGACGTGTATCATGCATGCCAGATAAGGACACTGAAAATGATTACAAAGCTTCAAAAAGAAACTGAAAATACTTGGAAAAGTACCTGTGAGAAAGGGGTGTGCTTCTGCAAACCAACATTTGGAGAATTTTCTGATCAACTTGCTGAAACACTTGTAATTGCTTCCTTTCTAATGAAGAAAGTCATGTCTCCAGATCACATGACCTGCAGTGAGCAGAGCACACAGAGTCTGCACTGGCTGAAAAGTGGGGTTAAGCAATCGGCTGTGTACGTACGTGTCTGCATTTTAAAAATTCATTTTCTCGGTACCTTTGGTCCGATTGATACGAAAGTTGTACCTTAGTATGCGTCTACTCATGTACAATTTATTAATAATTGTGATGTCATCAGTCACATGGGATGGCCCAATCTTGTTTAAATTCATTTTATCGGCAACCATTAGTCCGCTTGACACAAAATGTACAACATAGTGTGTGTCTACTCATGTATAATTTTGCAGTGATAATTATGACGTCATAGGTCACCTGAGATTGGCACCATCTTGGAAAAACCTAAAGACTTTGGAACTCTATCTCCATTACCGCTCAATGGAAAAAATTGAAATGTGGCTCAGTGTAAAGAACTCCGCATGGGAAATAAGTGTTGTTAACAATGACGTAATGGGTCCCTCAATTATGACGTCATAATTCGACAGGGACAACGCTAAGTCCAATCATTTTGAAACTTAACGAGCGTGATCTATACAACAATTATATTGGAAGATGTAAACTTATGACGTCATAGGTCACGTGGCCTGGCAGCCATATTGGATCAAAGAAAAAAAATCTTAAAAAACAATAGAGTTGGCTCGCAAAAAGTCCTTCTCAAGACTGTGTGGGGTAAGTATTCCATGAATACCATCGAGTTCACATACATTTTCATTGATGGAATTTTTCCCACCGTTTGGTCATTTTTTTCCTTGCATTTATTGGGTTTGAATTGCATCAGTTTGTATAATTTCAGCTTTCTACCCCACCTAGAAGATACTAAACATTTATACGAGTGAATGAGTGATTGAATGTCCGTGGTTACAAAGTGCTTTATACACGTCTACCCGGTGCAGGTTAGGTATTCGCTCGTGTTTTCAACTGTAAATCTTACGAGCGCAAAACACTTGGAGGAAAGAATGTAAATAAAAAAAGGACAGTTAACATTGGCCACCAGAGGCAAATTTACGACGCTGGGCGAGACTCCAGCCCACTTTTGAAACATCTGTTTAATCGCTGTTTCGCACTATAAAGCGAGGCAAAAAATAAATTATACATGGAGCGCGTTGTCGGCAAGCACCCCGATCGAGACTATTTAAGGATGAATGATACACCTACTCTCTCTTCCAATTAAGCACTCGCGGACGATCAGATCACAAGTAAAAGGTTTTGATTTTGATCCTCGAGAGGGATTTTGCTTTCAGCGATATTGAGGTTGAAACTTAAGGCTTTGTATCGGGCTTGGACTTGGCGATTGGGGAAGAGGGGTGGAGGGTGGTATTTATTCATTGAGCGACTCTAAGAGTTCTGATAATCTGAGATCAATGGCTGAGCAATTTGATATTCCAGGAAAGAGGACAGAAGGAGGTGAAGGGAATTCGTTCATGCGTTTCAGAATTTTGAATTAGAAAGGTTGTCTTGATTCCTGAGATTGCCACGATAATAGAATCCTCGTGTGTGGCTCTGGATTTTCTTTCTATCCACAGTGTTCCATTATTATGATATTATCGTGGAATATTATGACGGAATCCTGGTTGACTCCAATCCGTAATTTGAAACAAACACGGAATTTAATTACGATGTGTAGACGTGCAAAATCAGCTCAGATCTTGTTTGCCACCATGATACGAGATGGACTGTTCAAATACATCGCCAATCAAACAAAACGGCAAATAATGTCCAGGATAGGAGGCGACTCCCTCAGGTTGCTATTCCCCACTGGGCACACTGTCACCAGGAACGATATGCATCGCCTGCTTGTTTAATTAAGAGTGCGCCGCGTGCTTTCAAATGAAATTTTGCTAAAGTCCTCCTTTATGAAATGTCAGAGCGTGTGATTGTCCCGTCTCTGCTTCAATTCAAGGCTAAATTGGGCAGGATTTTTATCCTTCTCACTACAGCTCTAAAAAAGTGTGTGCGTCTGTGTGTCTGTATGTAGGTCGACATCAATGGGGTTAGGTGGGATGACAGAGATCGTTTAGGGCTGGGGAGAAAAGGGGTGTGGGAAGGATTGAGGAAGGAAGGGGGATGAGATGGGGGGGGGGGGAATGGTTGGGGGAGGGCGGTCGGGGGTCGGTGTGTGATGATAACAGAAGGTCCAGGGAAGGATGGGGTATGGTGTGCAAGGGAAGGTTGCAGTTTGGTAGGGGAGAAATAAGGTGGGTGAGAATTGGGCTGGATGTAGTTCAGTGGGATTCCGTGGGGGAGGGAAGGTATGTGTGAGGGACTGGTTATACAAGGTATAGGAGTACCCAGGCATTGTCTGGTGATGTTCTAATCCTGTTGGAATTTTGAAGAATTTTTATTTTTCTATTTTCTTCTGGGTGGCTAAAACACTCCCCGACCTGCACCTAATAAGGAAAATTAATATTTAAAATTATAATGTCACACACACACACACACACACACACACACACACACACACACACACACACACACACACACACACACACACACACACACAAATTGGAGATATTTTAATATTACCTTCCATATAGCTACAAAGGCTCAGATAGCATAAAGCAATATTTTCAAAATCCCCCTAAAAACGAACTTTTTTTTGCCTAAAACACTCCGCAGCACTCACTGATGAACCTCTGAAAGTTTGATGAATATCCGTTCAGCCATCTGAGAAAAATGACGACACACAGACACACACACAGCTCTCTAATTGTGTGTGTGTGTGTGTCTGTGTGTGTGTGTGTGTGTGTATCGATAATATTAAAGGCAGTGTCCGTCCGTCTGTCTGTCTGTCTGTCCGCTCAATAACTCCAAAACCATGAAACCGAGCAGCCCCAAACTTTGCATGCACACACCTGGACCTCCAACAAATTGCAAGGATGAAAACTGGGTGTTTGGGTGTGTTATAACATACTTTTTGAAGATTATTAACGAGGTGATCATAAGAAAAAAAAAACAATGTGGTGGTATACCAATATGGGGGCCCGCCATCTTGATCAGCCCACTGCACCTCGCTGGGTTCTTAAGCGACATTTTGTTTCGGCCTACTCAAACGTGCCTGGCCTTGAAAACACGATCGATTTATCATTACATAATTGAAGCATATCATCAAAATCTGGATTGGGATATGAGGATTGGATGCTGGAGACTAAATAATGTCCAAATCTGGAGTGCAACCTGACCAAATTCAACATATCTTGTGATACAAAATTAAGTGTATATATGCATTTATTTAAGTGAGGCTGGACATCTCATTGTGGTGTTATTCAACTTTGTCAGGTAAAACGCATCTTGCTATACAGATCGGTGCCGGTGAGAGATATACGCATCTCTAAAAGCAAAATGCAGATTTTCTCCGGGACATGGTCTATTGTTGTTCCTTTTGGTGTAAAAGGAAACCACACCAAATTTGAATGGAATCCAATAATATTTAGGGGTGCCACATCAGTGATGAATTTTCCCCCATGCAATAATAGGAATTCCCATTTTTTGGGCTGTATATACACAAAATAAATACATAATTATATATATACATTAAATATAATATTAAAAATAAATATATAGTAAATATACATTAAATAATAAATATACATAAATACACATTATACATTATATATATACAATATATTATACATACAGTTTTGAGACTTCCTATGATCACTATCTGGGCAATTTTCATGCATGTTTTGTACAGGTTCCCGGGGTCAGGGGTACGCTTTTTTAGTGTGTAATATGTAGGCCTAACTTATTGACTGTGGCTCTTTTGTAGAGAGTGACCCTGTGGAGTAAGAATTAACAGGATTTTACCCACATTCTTGCTTATTTTGCAGATATGGCATGTGCTAGTACCAGTGTTTCATTGACAACTCGGGCTCAGGATAATGTGTATCTCATTGGGTCCACTTCTGGAGATGCCATCAAAGGTGCCAAGCTCCCGACTGTGCATCAATCTCTTGTCCTGTTTTTCCATCACCTGAAGAAGGAGAATCGCACTGCCCGGGAGAGTGCAACCCTCACCATTGAAGAGGTTGTGAAGTTCTGGGAAAAAGCTCACCTACCTACAACGACGAAGCAGCACTGCATCCATCGTTTGGAGAGGCTATATGAAGAATGGAGGAGCCTCCAAAAAGGTGCAAAGCGGGGTGGTGCGACCCAAGAGAAAAAGGAAGCATCCTTCAAGGCCTCCTTGGAGAAGACGTTTGATCTTAGGCATGCAGATTCGGAGGCCATAATCACCAACCCCGAGGACAGGAAGTTTCTTCACGATCAATTCTCAGAGAGGAAGGCTTCAATGGGATCTGTAGACACTGTGTTGGAAGCAAAAACGTTCTTGTGTGTTTGAAAGATCAGCAGCCACGAGATGATTATCGTGAACTCCTAGAACTGACTGTCATCTACATGGGAGGAATCGCACCTCGTGGAATCCGGATCATGAAATCCCATCGAGATGTTGTGGGGGGATTTGAATCGAGCTGTGCATGCAAGAAACCCCTCAAACGTCGCACAGTTGAAAGAATTCTGCATGGAGGAGTGGGCAAAAAATTCTCCCAGTCGATGTCAGAGACTGGTAGACAGTTATAAGAAACGCCTACTTGAGGTTGTTTCTGCCAAAGGGGTCAATACCACCTGTTAGAGCCAAGGGTGTACTTACTTTTTCTCATGCGACATTTGCATTTATGTTTATTTAAATTATACAATGGACTACAAAATGTAAATGTTTCATGATATTTGTTATATTATATCACCTTTATCTGTCAATATTGTTGAAATGAAGATCAAATAGCTGTATGTTGAAATATGTTGAAAAAGTCAAAACTTTACATGGGGTGTACTTACTTTTTCACATGACTGTATATATCCTAAAAAAAAACAAATAAGAAATAGAATAAGAAATTTCATGAGAAATCCTTGAAAAAAGATCAACATATTGGATGATGTCTTAATTTTACTGCTATGTAAGAGCTGCAAATGAATAAGCCATGATTGGAGATGATTACAGGCAGCAGTGCAGTCTTATATGAATCACTTGTATTATACATCAGATGATATTTGGGGGTTGATTGGGAAAGTCCATCTTAAGGCTATTAGGTTTTTTTTCAGTTGAAAAGTTAAAATCTACTTTGAACAAAAATTCAGCCTGATCATAAAAAAAATGCAGAAAAATCTTTCACGTCTTCCCATGAATCAATGACTTTTAATGTCAGGCCACGAACTTAATCATCACTTCTCCAATAAAGTAAGGTTTACACATCAAGAATCAATGTTGATTAATGGCGGCTGAACCAGATGTTTATTATCGGGGTAAATGTTGTAACAACATAATTTTAGGAGAATGTTGCTATTATTAATCCAATGTGTTTTTATTGATGGTTTGCGAGTGTAAGTCCAACATGAAAGTGCAGAGTTAGTGCATTTAATTTTGAGCTGCCTAGCTTTGGTGTTGGATTATTGACCTGATTAAAACCTCGGATTGGTGCTTCACAAAGAGGACGTTTTGTAACAAAGTTACCCCCCCCCAACCCCCCCCCCCAAATAACCCAAACCCAAACCCAATAACCCAAAACAAAAATAACCCAACCCCCCCCCCAAATGTAACAAAACCCCCCCCCAAAGCCCTCGCCCCCTCTCAGATCTTTCGATGTCTCCATGTCTCTCGGTCCCTGCTCTCAAATGTTGTGTTTGTGTCCTTCCCCCTCTCTCCCCATCTTGTCTACCGCTCCCTATGTTATATGTTTTGTGTGTCGGTTTGTCTTTCTGTGTGATTAATGTTCGCTCTTTCACGAGCCTCGATCTTGTATACAAAAAAAAAAAAAAAAAAAAAAAAAAGTGTGCCGTCACTCAGATTAATATTAAGCCCAGTGTCTCATCTGCCAACCTAATTGGTGGATGTTGAAGATTATTCGATGTCTTTTGCAAACAGGGGGTGAGTGAGTTATTACCAGAACCCTGAACAAATTACAAATTCCTACCATTGATAAGACAAAGGCAAACCTCCCAGTGTATCCTAAGCTATGGGGTGCCGCTTTGGCAGCACTGAACCTGCTTTTTGGCAGAGCACAACGGGGAAGGGGTGAAGGGGGATGAGGTCGATTGCGACATTTTAAATGTTATGAAGACAATGTGTTGTATGCATAAAACAAATCAGCTGGAAATGTTATAGGGATGCGCTTTCATGGAGCATTTATGAAGAATATAAAAGTGTCACTCGAAGAAATGCGCATTATTCGGTGTAATATGGATCATGTGATGTCATACCATGTGTTCCTGCACCAAAGTTGATCATTAGAATTTGGAATTCCACTTTCCATGCGTTAAGTTTACCAAATGTGGAAACTAGTTTCTTCAGGTGACCGTTTTGTGCAATTTCATTTTCTATTGACGAGCTGGATAGCCCAACAAGTGTTGATGGCATCATTGAGAAACGGATGTAAGTTTTTTTTTATCAACTTTAACTTGGAAAAGATTCGCTCACCATTGGCCACAGAAACAGGGATGGTGAAGAGGATGTGGAGGCTGGGGAGTAATAAATGTGCTGGGACATTTTTGTGAGCTTAGTTTTTGGGACATTATATGTGAGCTTATTAACTGTTAGAATACAGGACAACTGATATGAACGCTAACTTAGGTTGAGTACACTTTCACTTTGGAAAAGCAAATCGTCCATGCTGTTAATTACTACGCATTGTACTAGAATTCAATGCACCTGATGTTGCCAAATGCTCCACAAAGAGGTTATTCAATTCAATCATTCCTATTCTTAAAACCCCCATTCTCACTACATCCCCCCCAAAAACCTCTTGCAAATTTTTTCCTCTTACGTAAAAATATCTTGCTAAGTACATTTCCCATGCATTTAAAACAAGCCACAAGCTCATTTTCAACCGGAACGGCCCTCGGTGAAGCACATACCTCCACCAGGTTAAAAGTTTAGGTTTTGTATCCCATTGATAGGCCTGATCTGGATCCAGACCTTAACCAGAATCGAATCGGCTTGTTCTTGTGACATAACCAACTCGTCCATCAAGTTTTGTCGAATCCGTCCAAAACTTTTTGAGATATTGTGCTTTATATCTCTTTTGGTAAAACTTACAATGGTGAACAATCACTTAGAAATTCTGGTATCCGGATCCAGATCTTCACCAAAATCGAATCGGCTTGTTCTTGTGACAAAACCAACTCGTCCATCAAGTTTTGTCGAATCCGTCCAAAACTTTTTGAGATATTGTGCTATATATCGTTTTTGGTCAAACTTTCAATGGTGAACAATCACTTAGAAATTCTGGTATCCGGATCCAGATCTTCACGAAAATCGAATGAGTTTGCCCTTGTCACACACCGAAATCATCCACCAATTTGTCATAATCCATCCATAACTTTTTGAAACATCATGCTATATGTCGTTTTTGGCCCCATCTCTCAATGGTGAAGAATCACTTTCAAAAATTCTCAGATCCGGATCCAGATCTTGACCAAAATCTAATCATTTCGTCCATGGCACCCACCCAAATTTCCACCAAATTTCGTTCGTATCCGTCTAAAACTTTTTGAGATATCCTGCTCTCGCACAGACGAACAGACAGGGGTGAAACCATAACCTCGATCCACCTTTAGTGTTGGAGGTAATTAACCTTCAAAAAGTATATTCTCAATAATGCACAAAAATAAGCTATAGAAGACTTTCACCAGAGTGGTGGTGGTGGTGGTGGGGAACTCCAATAAGCAGATAACTATGACAGAGCATTGGGGGTATTCACTTCAGGTGGTGATCCACTTAAGTCATGAATAGACTAGACCCAATC
>NC_136267.1:135796553-135861553 GCF_964187855.1 Myxine glutinosa | reverse complement strand
GTACGAACTACAAGCCCCTGTTTTGGCACGGAAGACTGCAGATGGCTTTCAAACTATGCGCATGACACGAGCGCCCTCCGGAGGCTGTTCGAACAAACGGAGAACTGCAGCTGGCGTCGGATCTACACGCGAGGCGCGATCGTCTCGCTCTGATGGCTCGGCTTCTGCCGGACCGCCTGGCCTGGCTCAGGCCATCATCCCACTTATGATCGAGGGAATTTTTTCACGGGCTCTAATCGATACAGGGTCCATGGGTAGTTATATCAATCATCGACTGGTGCAAAAACATGGATGGCCGATCCTCGGGACATGCCGTCGGATCTTTATGGCCTCCCAAGGGCCGAGGCTCAACACAAAGGGGGAATGTCGATTGAAGCTGGTGATAAAGGGATGAATGTTTCCAGATGTACATCTCATGGTCTTACCTGCTCTATGTGCTGATATCTTGTTAGGACATGACTTTCTTAAGCGACACGGACGTTTGGAGATGGAATTTGGTGGTACTGATACGCTGGCTGTTTGTGCACTCGCAGGGATGGAAATTGAGCCTCTGTCGCTGTTCCCCAATATGACCACGGACTGCACACCGGTAGCGGTAAAATCGCGGCGCTACTCATGAGCAGACGCGCAATTCATTGCGGATGAGACAGCCCAGCTCTTAAAGGAAGGTATCATAGGATCTAGCCGGTCGCCGTGGCGGGCACAGGTCTTAGTGGTGCGGAGTGAGGAGCATTGCAAACGAATGGTAATCGACTATTCGCAGACGATTAATCGATTTACACAGCTGGATGCCTACCCCCTCCAGGGAATGGACGCCCTGGTTCGACAGGTTGCCCAGTACTCAGTCTACAGCACTCTCGATCTACGCAGTGCATATCATCAGATCCCCATCTCCGAGGCAGACTGCATTTATACCGCGTTTGAATCATGTCAAAGGTTATACCAGTTCACCTGACTACCTTTTGGGGTGACGAACGGGGTTTCCTGTTTTCAGAGGGCTATGGATGACCTCTTCGCTAAGGAGAACTTGACCAATGTCTTTGTATATCTGGACAATCTTACGGTTTGCAGGCATGACCAGGGGCATCATGATGCGAATCTGAAGCGCTTCCTCGAGGTCACGCAGAGGTATCGCTTAACCATGAATGAGGCTAAATGTCGTTACTCCATGTGCACGATAGATCTTCTGGGGTACACCGTGACCCACGGCTCTGTTGCTCCTGATAAGGAGCTTTTCGCTTACGATAGATCTTCTGGGGTACACCGTGACCCACGGCTCTGTTGCTCCTGATAAGGAGCGTCTGCGACCCTTGCTCGATATGGCCCCGCCCTGCGATCGAGCTTCGCTGAAGCATGCTCTTGGGCTGTTCGCCCATTATTCTAAGTGGGTGCAAAATTTTTCCATGAAACTCCGCCCACTTGTGGTCTGCGACGCGTTCCCCATGAGCCCAGCTGCCTTGGCTGCCTTTAGGGGCCTTAAGTCCGACATCGCTGGCGCCACTGTGGCGACGATCGATGAGAGCAAATCTTTCGTCTTAGAAAGTGATGCCTCGGATCATGCGATAGCGACGACTCTCTCCCAAGGGGGGCGCCCTGTGGCTTTCTTTTCATGGACTCTCACCTCCACTGAGCGGAGGCATTCGTCTGTCGAAAAGGAAGCGTACGCGATCGTCGAGTCGATTCGGCGATGGCGTTCGTACTTGCTCTGGTGATGCCTCCAAATCATCACGGACCAACAAAGCGTGGCGTTTATGTATGACACCTTACATGCTCAACGCATAAAGAATGAGAAAATCACTCGCTGGTGTATCGAACTTGCCGACTTCTGCTACACCATCAAATATCGCCCGGGGAAGGATAACCTGGTCGCCGATGCCTTATCGAGGCCAGTTATGTGTGCGGGTCTCATAACTTTGGAGAGTCTGCGCGCTTTGCACGACACTATGTGTCATCCTGGGGTGACGCGTTTCGCTCATTTTGTGCGTCGTGGTAATCTGCCGTACTCGGTTGAAGACATCCGCCGAGTCTGCCGCGACTGCGCTGTATGTGCGGAACTCAAACCACGTTTTTACAACCCTCCCATGGGGACGCTGGTCAGGGCTACTAGACCATGGGAGAGATTGGCGATGGATTTCAAAGGCCCGCTGCCGGTGTCGAGTAACTCTCGTTATCTGCTCACTATCGTTGATGAGTACTCGCGATTCCCTTTCGCTTACACGTGCGCAGATATGACGGCTGCCACAGTCATACGGTGCCTGCAGAATTTGTTTTCTATGTTTGGGTATCCGGCCTACGTGCATACAGATCGGGGTGCGGTGTTCCTGTCCCAGGAAGTGAGGTGCTTCTTGCTCCAAAATAATGTCGCTTCGAGTTACACCACTCCGTACAGACCGCAGGCGAATGGGCAGGTCGAACGCTTCAATGGGATCATATTGAGGGCCGTCATGCTAAGCCTCAGGACCCTCGGCCGGGGCCTAGATAAATGGGCTTGGTCGCTACCTGCAGCGCTGAACTCGATCAGGGCTCTACTATGTACGGCCACCAACCAGACTCCTCATGAAAGACTGTTCCACCACCCTAGAAGCTCGGGTAGTATCCGATCTTTACCCAGTTGGCTCGCTGAGCCGGGGCCGGCTTATCTCAAATGTGCGGTTCGCACGAGCAAGTACGATCCCTTAGTGGATAAGGTGCAGGTACTCCAGGCTAATCCCGAGCATGCTCGTGTGATGACGGCAGATGGACGTGAATCCACTGTCTCCGTACGCCATCTCGCCCCTTGTTGGGTCATCGACCCTTATAGGGATATCGACGAACCGATTTACGAGTCTATGGACTCTCCCAAAGCTCCCCTTATGGAGCATCTGCTGTCCCTCCCTTCGCCAGATACACCCCTGTCTGAAGGCACTGAGGTGCCCCCTCCGAAACCTGCCTCCAGCAGCTACTCCGATGCAGGGGACTCCGGGCTTGGGGATGTCATACCCGGTAGTTTCCGGACCCGTGCTGGCAGGATAATTCGCCGCCCTGACCGCTACGGATGGACCGACTGACATGGATTGACGTCCCTAATCAATTAATGCTGATGCATGCTTGATTCCTGCCTGGCGGGAGTGTAGTTCTAACGGTGGGGAGAATGTAGTGAAAATGTATCAAAGTTGAACCCAGGTGTGATGCTCGCTTAAACCGCTGAGAGGCGTCTATAAGACCTCGGACGTCCGCGACTTCGGGCCACTCCTGCGACATTATTCTATGACATGTAGACTCGGATGGTACGTACTCACTCATATTCTAGGCTTGCTTGCTTTGACTAATATTATCGATCCTTCCTATATGATGCCAAGATCCTGATATATATTGCATGATTGTATTTTACATGATGATGCCAGAGATCTGATTGTTATTAAACCTACCTATGGGACAAAGTTGTGGACTTGATTGATTTTCACAACACAAATAACTCACAATTTTCTCTAAAAACAAGTTGAAATTTATAAAAGTATTTCCTCTCCACAATTCTTTATTTCACTGTTAATATTACAGAACCTTTGATTCAGAACTTCAAATATCCTTTTAAATCAGAAATTAACTAGAACAATGTGACTGTGTCGCCAATATGCCTCTGCATAGTCCTACAATGGGTAGATGCCATCAGTCTGCATATGTATGGGTAAGGGATCACGTTTGTGAAGTTTAGTGTTGAATGGACAAGGTTCATTTTTCTATCCAAGATGGCTGCCAAACGACATGACCTTTGACATCATCATTTTCAAACTTTAGATTATATTTGTAAAATTTTGCATCCGTAGGGTGAGTGGTTTCAGAGATGTAATTATTTAATATTTTCCTTCAATCTAATATGGCTGCCAAACCATGTGACCTATGATGTCATGAATTGAATATTTCAATAAAAATGGGTCATAGATCATGTGCATGAAATTTCAGATTTTTAGGATAAGGAATTCGATTAAAACATTTTTGGCTGGTATAGCACTTCACCTTCGATGTCCTCATTTTCATGCTTTTGCTCCCCATTGGGTGTACTTGACAATGTGCCAAGTTTCAAAATTTTCCATTCAGCGGTTTCCGAGAAATATTTTTTTAATTATTTGCTTTTAATCAAATATGGCTGCCATACCATGTGACCTATGACGTCACAATTATCACAAAAACATTCTGCATGCGTGTCACTCCTACCCTGAAAGTTTCGTCTCAATCGGACACATGGTTGCTGAGAAAAATGAGGTTTAGCCCGGACGGACGTACGTACGGACGGACAACCCGAAAACATAATGCCTCCGGCGACTGTCGGCTGAGGCATAAAAAGAAATGGCATTGACAAAATTATTCACATGAGAATTAATATTTGGAAGCACAGCGTTTGGACAAAATAACTGCAGTCAAGCGCTTCCTATAGCCGTGAAAAAGCTTCCTACACCTCTCAACTAGCAGTTTGGCCCACTCTTCTTGTGCAAACTGCTCCAGTTCTCCCAGATTGAAAGGTGCCTTCTCTCAACTGCTGTTTTCAGATCTCCCCACAGGTGTTCAATGGGATTTAGATCTGGACTCATTGCTGGCCACTTCAGAACAGTCCATCGTTTTGTCTTGAACCATTCCTGGGTGCTTTTTGAAGGATGTTTGGGGTCATTGTCCTGCTGCAAGACCCATGACCTTCGACGGAGACCCAGCTTTCTGACACTGGTTTGAATATTGCGCTCCAAAATGCCTTGGTAATCTCCAGATTTCATGACGCCATGCACTCATTCAAGGCACCCAGTGCCATAGGCAGCACAGCAACCCCAAAACCTCACTGATTCTCCTCTATGGTTGACTCTCTCTCAGCAGTCGGGTCCTCCTGGGTCTCCTACCATAGAACCCCTTTTCATTGAGTTGGCGACGGATAGTGCGAGTTGAAACTGTCGTACCTTGTGTCTGAAGGTCAGCTTGAATCTGTTTGGCAGTTCATCGAGGTGATTTCTCCAACATTTGAACAATCCTTCGATATAATCTTCGATCAAGGTTTCTCTTGCTGCCACGTCCAGGGAGGTTGGCTGCAGTGCCATGGGCCTTGAACTTCCTGATGACATTGCGTACGGTGGACACAGGAACATCAAGGTCTCTGGAGATGAACTTGTAACCTTGAGATTGTCCATGCTTGGCAACAATGTTGTGTCTGACCTCAGACAATTCTCTGGTTTTCTTTCTTTTCTCCATGCTCATTGTGGTACACACAGTGACACAAAACAGCAGAATGACTCCTTTTCACCATTCAACCTGGTTGAATGAGTGATTTTTATATTGCAGGCACGTGCGTCTCACCATGGATGAGTTCAATTCCAAAGTAAAGGAGAATCACCTGCTAGAAATCTATTTCTAACAACTTCTAAAAGGTGTCAATAACATTGTCCGGGCCATTTTAGGATTTCTGTGTGGAATAAGCTCAGATATCGTAATTTTTTCAGCTTTTTTGGCGTTGTTCCACTGCAAACAAAATAAATACATATGTGGATACCAAAAGGTCTTTAATTTCAACAATTGTCTGGAATAAATGGTGCATCATTTGAAAAAAGTGCAAACGTGCCAATATTTTTGGCCACGACTGTGTGTATTTGTATATATGCACGAGTCTATATATATATATATATATATATATATACAGTCACGTGAAAAAGTAAGTACACCCCATGGAAAGTTTTGACTTTTCAACATATTTCAACACACAGCTAATTGATCTTCATTTCAACAATGTTGATAGATAAAGGTGACATAATATAACAAATATCATGAAACATTTACATTTTGTAGTCCATTGTATAATTTAAATAAACATAAATGCAAATTTCACATGTGGAAAAAGTAAGTACACCCCTACATTCATCACCACTTCAAATACCTAAAATTAGAATCAGGTGCACCAGCTCAGGTGCAAATGATTAAAACATCGTTAGAGAGGATCTTGGAGGAACCTGTCTTATTTAAACCTCAGACATTTAGTTTGTTTTGCTCTTTGTTGTTGAAGTGTGCGGCGTCAACATGCCTTGATCAAAAGAGCTCTCTGAGGCCTTCAGAAAGAAGTTATAGATGCCTTCGAGTCTGGGAAGGGATTTAAAAAGATATACAAACAATTTAAAATCAATCATTCGACTGTCCGGAAGATCATCTACAAGTGGTGAAGATTCCAAACAACTGCCAATTTGTTCAGGCCAGGCCGCCCCAGCAACTTCAGCCCGAGAGCAGACCGCAATATGCTGAAAGAAGTCTCGAAGAACCACAGAATGTCATCACAGGACCTACAGGTAGCTCTTGCCACTGTTGATGTCAAAGTGCATGAGTCTACCATTAGAAAGAGGCTGCACAAATTTGATCTACATGGGAGGTGTGCCAGGAGGAAACATTTGCTGTCCAGAAAGAACATCAGGGCAAGACTAAAGTTTGCCAATGAACACCTTGGCAAAGACCAGCACTTCTGGAACAATGTGCTCTGGACAGATGAGTCAAAGGTAGAGCTATTTGGCCACAGTACCAGAAGACATGTTTGGCGAAAACCAAAGACAGCATTTGACCACAAGAACCTGATACCAACAGCTGTAAAGCATGGTGGTGGAAATATTATGGTTTGGGGCAGCTTTGCTGCATCAGGGCCTGGGCAGCTCACCATCATATAATCCACTATGAATTCTTCATTGTACCAGAGGGTGCTTGAGGATAACGTGAGGCCATCTGTCGAAAAGTTGAAGCTCGACCGAAGGTGGACCTTGCAACATGACAATGACCCTAAACATACCAGTAAATCCACCAAGGAATGGCTGAAAAGAAAAAATGGAGGGTTCTGGAATGGCCAAGTCAAAACCCGGATCTAAATCCCATTGAGATGTTGTGGGGGGATTTGAAACGAGCTATGCATGCAAGAAACCCTTCAAACATCGCACAGGTGAAAGAATTCTGCACGGAGGAGTGGGCAAAAATTTCTCCCAGTCGATGGCAGAGACTGGTTGACAGTTATAAGAAACGCCTAATTGAGGTTGTTTCTGCCAAAGGGGGCAATACCACCTATTAGAGCCAAGGGTGTACTTACTTTTTCCACATGCGAAATTTGCATTTATGTTTATTTAAATTATACAATGGACTACAAAATGTAAATGTTTCATGATATTTGTTATATTATATCACCTTTATCCATCAATAATGTTGAAATGAAGATCAAATAGCTGCAAGTTGAAATATGTTGAAAACGTCAAAACTTTACACGGGGTGTACTTACTTTTTCACATGACTGTATACTATATGCAATATTGATGCAGGCATGGGTGCTCACCCCTCGTACACTAATTCCCCCAATCCAAAAACATGATCTTTTCTACCCACGTTAAGTCCTCCCCTATCCCCAAGTCCTCCTCCTTCCCAGTTTCCAGCTTTTACATCCTGAGCATTTCCTTCTCTATCCATCCTACCCCATGCATCGTTTCCCCATTTCCCCATGTATCTACCCCATGCATCGTTTCCTGACCACCATCCCTCCCCACATCATCGTTTGTCCAAGTCTCCGTCTATTTTGTCCTTCAACTCCATTTGTTGGTGTCCCCCCTCTATCTACTGTTCCTTTTGTTCTGTTGCGTCCTGATCCATTCAGTGTTCTAGATCTTGCATGAGCTGTGACAATACAGAAAAAAGAAAGAAAAGATTACTGACTTTCTCTATTTTTGGAGCTAACATATGGCTCTCAACAGGATCATCACATCTCCTCTCCCTCTCAAGGCTGGAGTGTCCTAAGACTGAGTATTGGGCCCAGTCCAATTCCTAATCTTCATCAATGATCTCTCTAACTTTTCTGATGAATCCACCAGCTTCCGGAACATCCGTCATCCTTCAGATAGGCAGGAAGCAGCCTCTTCCCTCTCTGCAGACCTTTATGGACTCATGAGTGGGTCAAACACTTTAATATCTTTCAATCCTGACAAAATCTCACACTCTCACTATATATCCGACCGGCCATCTGGTGAACCCTCCCATGTACTTCCTAAACAAACCTTTTAAAGAGGTTCAGTCAATCAAATGTTTTGGTCTCACCATCAGCCATGACCTTTCTTGTGCAAACCACATACTGTATCGAAGTTGGTCTCCAAAGCCAGCTGCTGACTGGGCATCCTCCTTCGTGCAAAATATTTATTTGGCACATCTGAACTTGTGTCGACTTACAAGGCCTTAGGCTGCCACTTGATGGAGTACTACTCTCCCATTTGGGCCGTCGCCCTCACCCCACACCCAGATTAGTTTGACGCTGTGGACACCAAGGCATTAAAAATCATTCACATCTCCTGAAATTAAACTGAGTCATTGGGCCAATTACTTTTACATCACAGACAGATCAGTGGTCTCTGTCTTCTACCACCTCCTTTCTGTTATTAGACTCTGCCCTTTCCATGCTCTGCCCCTCCTCCATCTCCTTAGTTTCTGCAAGGAACACATGGTCTGCGAGTAACCTACTTCTGGTGAAACTCCCAAAATCAAGGCTCGTTGTTCACCTTCACTCATTCATTCTACCTTTTTCACACCTGTGGAACCCACTTCCTCAGCCTGTTCAATCCCATTCTTTACCATCCAGGGGTTCAAGGCAGCTGTTCACCTCCATCTCAAGGCATCCTCCATCAATACCCATGATGTTTTTCCATCGTCATCAACTCTCACAAAGCAAATTTACTGTATTTCTGGGTTTCCAGGTTGCTGAATCCCCCCTGCTCTCTTTTTGTTTGTTCCATTCATATTTCTTCCCTGATTTTCCCTTCCACAACTGTATCCAGTTTGCCTCCCCTTTCTGCCATGTCCTTTACCCTATTGATCCCTTTGTTCGCATTCTTCCAGTCATTCCTTTCTCCAAGTTTCCCTATATTTTGTCCCTCTGCGCTGCTGTTGGTGCTTTCCCCACATTGCCTCCATTTCTGCTATGTCCTGGACCATGCTGTGTTCTCATTCCTCCATGAACCTCAAATCTGTATACAAAAAATATTCCTAACTTGATTAAATTTATTTTCCTAACTCTCTCTAAGATTAGCTCGTTTTTTTATACTTGCAAATTAAATTTCTGTCAGAGCAAGAAAAACTGGAGTAACATAGCCTCAGCATCAGGAACACCCAAAGGAAGACTGAACTTTGAAAGCCAGACGCCAGCCAGTCTGATAATGTCTGGTGAGACAGCTCCTTTATTGGCATCCTTCAGCACTCCACCAGATCATTGCCTTACCTTTGAAATACAACGCAATGCTCTCACCTGGACGCCAAGGGTTCGATGTGCAACTTTGCTGCCACAAAGTGGTTAAATTCAATGCCCTGAGACATGATGGACATCTCCAGCATTTTTCATTAAGGGCTTGAGGCAGAGAACATCCTGCTTTCCTTCCATTTACTGTCTAATATAAGCTCTCCAGCTTGGATTCCTGCCCCCTGTTTAATGCCCGTTTCACAAGTGCACCCCCAACATGTCCACGCATTTTCAACCTCCTTTCATCTCGGCTATCTTATTACATCCATTTTCTGACTTCACTCACTTGTGAAACTGCCGGTTTGTGTCCATATTATAATAATATTTTTCTTGTATCTCTCAATGTTTTTGATGATGTCCCTTAACTCTTTATATTTTTTTCAGTGGATTGTTTGTTATTTCGTTCCTTCTTTATTTTACGTTTAACCCGTTCTGTATCTGTATCTGTATATACACTGTTCAAACACCCAATATACGGGGCTATTTATGTACAGTGGTTTACCCTTCTTAGAAGAGGCTTTCTTACCATGATATAACCTTAAATAATCACTATCAAAAAAGGTTTCATTATTACCTTTGGTTATATTAAATATCAGCGTGGTGAGGCAAGCTAAGCTCGCCTCACCATACGTCGCCGCAGAGGCACAGGCTTGTTCAAACTGAGGATAATGACCTGACTGAACTTGAGTTTCTGTGTTGTCATCATTTACACCAATCATAATACAAACATTTATTTTGTACAAATTTATTTGTAATATTGGTGATATTATTTATTTGTCATTTTTTTGTAATCTAAAGAGGTCCAAGTGGTCGAACGCTCTAAATGGTCAAGGGTCCAAGCTGCCTAACCAGTCTGAAGTGTGTAAGGGGTCTAAATGGTGTTAAGGTCTAAGGGATTGAAAGGGGACTTAAGGGGTGTAAAGGCTTAAAGGGTATAAAATGTTGGAAGGGTGAAGAGATCTAAAGGTGTCCAAAGTATTGAAAGGGGCTTAAAGGCAAAAGTGCTCTTAAGGGTCTTGGGGGTATTCAGAATTTAGGGGTTTAATGTGGCTAAAGGGTCTTATGGGTCTTCAGGGTCTCTGGGATCATTTGGGGCTTTTGGATATTTTGTGGTCTTTTGGGTGTCCATGGTCTTTGAGGTCTTGGAGGCCGTTTTTTGTATACAAAGTCGAGGCTCGTGTAAGAGCTAACACATAAACACAAAAACATAAACAGAGACACATGAAACATATAATACAGGGAGCAGAAGACAAGAGGGGGAGCGAGAGGGAAGCACACAAGCACAACACAGTAGAGAACAGGGACATTGGTACATCTGTGGAAGGGAGAGAGCTGGGAAGAGGGGAGGGGTGGGTGGGGGTGGCCGTCGGGGGATCTTTTTTTGTATACAAGATCGAGGCTCGTGTAAGAGCTCGCATTAATCCCCAAAAAAAAAAAAACCGACACATAACAAACATACAATAAAGGGAGCGGGAGACAAGATGAGGAGAGAAAGGGAAGCACACAAGTACAACGGTAGAGAACAGGGACATTGGGAGATCCGTGGGAGGGAGAGGGCTTAGGGGGAGGAGGCATGGGAAGACGGGGGGAGGGGGGGGGGGGGAACACATGGACACTGGTAGGACTTCAAGGAAAGAAGTCGGTATTTCAAAAAAGTTAATCTGGGGTGAAATTAGCGGGGGTAGAAAAGATCAAGGTTTTGGATGGGGGAAGATAAGAGATGTAGTCAGGTTCCCTATGTTAACAAATATAATTTCGTTCAAAATTTTGGTAGATTAGCGAAACTATACATTTTTGGAATATTCAGAGCATGAGGAATCCAAAAATTAATGTTTACATTTGCGTAGACACCTTTGCGAAAATGACACTCAGGACAGTGATGAAGATAGTCAGGTTCACTATGTTAACAAATATAATTTGTTTCAAAATTTTGGGATTAGCAAACCTGTACATTTTTGGAATCTTCAGAGCATGGAGAATCTGAAAATCAATGTTGGCATTTGCACAGACACCTGCATGGCCGCCATTTTGGATTTTGAAAATGGCCGCCATAAAATACATATTTTGCGCGATCTCGGCTTCTAGTCAACCTAGAGACTTAATTAAATATGCTAATCCTATGTTTTCTGGGTCAAGGAATCCAATAACGGCCTGAAAATAGTGCTCAGGATTATAGAAAAGCAACAAACAAAGGTAATTGAAAACCATTGTCATTATATTTGTGATATAACTGTATTACATAATACATGATAGTGCAAGTCCTTTGAAGTTATAGGTTGTTATAGGAAGTTATAGGTAGTATCAGATTGAACTATAAGTCCTATACACTGGATCTACGAGGTCTATACCGTTCAGGAATATGCTTTTACAGATCTTCATCACTGTCCTGAGTGTCATTTTCGCAAAGGTGTCTACGCAAATGTAAACATTAATTTTTGGATTCCTCATGCTCTGAATATTCCAAAAATGTATAGTTTTGCTAATCTACCAAAATTTTGAACGAAACAACATAGTGAACCTGACTAATGGTGGTGAACAGCTGTTTTACAGACCTGGAGGGAGGAGTGGGATTGAAGAGACTGAGGGAGATTGTTCCAGAGGCGGGCGAAAAGAGGAATGAAAGAGTGAAGGTGAGCAGAGAGTCCTGATTTTGGCAGTTTCACCAGAAGAGGGTTGCTGGCAGATCTTGTGTAACTTCATGTTAGTATACTGTTATGGATTCGTCACTTCCACTTTTGTTGTTATTATATACTTGAAGGAGTTTTAGTTTCAGGAAATTTTGTTAAGATTTTTGTGTGAAATGGAGATGACTTTAGTATTAATGAATGAATGATCGTTTTAAGGCCATTTTTCCCCGCCAGAGCGGGGGTTAGCCTTGCAGGCCCCATGACAATCATGGTTCCCTGTTTGAGGCAATGTTTTTATGGCCGGATGCCCTTCCTGACGCCAACCCTTGGTCATGCTCTTACGATGCGCAGGGATACGGTGTACCTATTCTAAATCAGGGTACACACCGTGGTCATTCATCCCAGCAAGCTGGTACTCAATTTGCCGACCTCGGAAGGATGACAGGCTGAGTCAACCCCCCTGGCGTTAATTCAGCGATCGACCGGGATTCGAACCCAGGATCCTCGGATCCCAAGCCAGCACCCTAACAGCCAAGCCAACACCAGGCTCAACTTTAGTAAAAGTGATGTGAAAGGGAGAAAACTTTTTTTACAACTTTAGTAAAAGGTAAAAATAAATGTTTGTGGAGGAAAAAGAAAAACGCAGAAAAAGAACCAGGAAGGAGGAGGAGGAGGAGAACGGCCATGATAGAGGTACAGCCGTGATATCGCGTCAAGGCTGCAAGCTGACTTTTTTGATATTGGTCGCGAATGAGTTGAGGCTTCCCGGGGGAGGGATTGCCCGCGAGATCGTCCTATATTGCAAGTGCAATGAAACCTGCGTCTCAGGTTTTATCACCAAGTGCGTGTCGTTGTTGGAGAAACCAAACACCTCCATTACATGTCTATATGCCATTTTGTCCTCGAAGAAGAAGAGGCTGTCCGCTTGGTGCATCTTGTCGTGTCGTTGGGATTTCCATATCAACCTCACCGTGTGGAGCGCTGTTGGTTTACATATCGGATCAATTCCAACATAGACCTCTCACCTCGTAACTCCTGTTCACTGTCATGCCGATACCTGCCTATTGTGCTCGTCGTTCTGCACGACCTCGATCTTCAACCAGTGTTGAGATCCGTGCAGGGACTTTGGGGAATGTTACATTCCACTCACGTTTGGCGTATCGTGAGTTCATTGCTTTGAGAGCATTGGGGAATGATGGTACCATCATATGTGTTGTTCATTTGATGCAAGTGATATTTTCATTGTATCTTTAATAGTGTTATTATTGTGTATGTGAGAGCTCTGAATACAATTACTTGTTTTGTTCTACAATTCACTCCTTCATTCCTCTTTTCTCCCGCATCTGGAACAAACTCCCTCACTCTCTTCAATCCCACTCCTCCCTCCAGTTATTTAAAACAGCTGTTCATCACCATCTCTTATCTTCCCCCATCCAAAACCTTGATCTTTTCTACCCCCGCTAATTTCACCCCAAATCCACTTTTTTGAAATATCAACTTCTTTCCTGGAAGTCCCTGGTGTCCTTGTGTTTATATTTCTCTCCCACCCCTCCCCCCCCCTTCCCACGCCTCCTCCCCCCAAGCCCTCTTCCTCCCACACATCTCCCGATGTCCCTGCTCTCAAATGTTGTGTTTATGTGCTTCCCCTTCTCTCCCCATCTTGTGTACTGCTCCCGTTTTTATATACTTTGTTTGTTTGTCTGTTTGATTTGTTTGTGTGATAAAGGTTAGCTCTTTCACGAGCCTCGATTATGTGTACCAAAAAAAAAATGGCATTGGTGTGGTTTTACCATGGTTTATTAGAACACACTAATTAACAAATATTTCTGCCGTGTTCCAACTCCAGACTCTAAGGTGTGCCGTAACTGGGGTTTGGGGAGGTAATACGTAACAATACAGATAAGAGAAGTATGCCTCATATGATGAGTATGTAGCTAACTCACCCTGCCTCTGTTTAACTTCTGATCGAGATATGAGTTATTTGCTGTTTGTATGCCAAGAAGATGTGAGCCAGACAAATGAGTTTAGAAAATACAAATAATTCGGTAAGCAAAAAAAAAAAAAAAACACACAAGAAATGTAAAAATCCAGATATAGTCTCTGTAAATTAACTCTTGAGAGGCCAAAACTTACAGTGCATTCAGAAAGTATTCAGACCCCTTCACTTTTTTAACATTTTGTTATGTTGCAACCTTATGCTGAAATCGTTTAAATTCATTTTTACCTCATCAATCTACACTCAATACCCCATAATGTCAAAGAGAAAACAGGATTTTAGAAAGTTTTGCAAATTTATTAAAAAGAAAAAACTGAAATATCACATTGACATAAGTATTCATACCCTTTGCTATGTCACTTGAAATTTAGCTCAGGTGCCTCCCATTTCTCTTGATCATCTTTGAGATGTTTCTACACCTTGATTGGAATCCACCTGTGGTAAATTCAATTGATTGGACATGATTTGGAAAGGCACACACCTGTCTATATAAGGTCTCACAGCTGACAATGCATATCAGAGCAAAAACCAAGCCATGAGGTCGAAGGAACTGCTTGCATAGCTCAGAGACAGGATTGTGTCGAGGCACTTTGCTATGTCGAGGATTGTGCAGAAAGAGGCTGCACAAATTTGATCTACATGGGAGGTGTGCCAGGAGGAAACCTTTTCTGTCCAGAAAGAACATCAGCGCAAGACTAAAGTCTGCCAATGAACACCTAAGCAAAGACCAGCACTTCTGGGACAATGTGCTCTGGACAGATGAGTCAAAGGTAGAGCTATTTGGCCACAGTACCAGAAGACATGTTTGGCGAAAGCAAAGACAGCATTTGACCACAAGAACCTGATACCAACTGTGAAGCATGGTGGTGGAAATATTATGGTTTGGGGCAGCTTTGCTGCATCAGCGCCTGGGCAGCTCACCATCATAAAATCCACTATGAATTCGTCATTGTACCAGAGGGTGCTTGAGGATAATGTGAGGCCATCTGTCGGAAAGTTGATGCTCAACCGAGGGTGGACCTTGCAACATGACAATGACTGGAAAAACATACCAGTAAATCCACCAAGGAATGGCTGAACAGAAAGAAATGGAGAGTTGTGGAATGGCCAAGTCAAAGCCCGGATCTAAATCCCATCGAGATGTTGTGGGGGATTTGAAACGAGCTGTGCATGCAAGAAACCCCGCAAACATCGCACAGCAGAAAGAATTCTGCATGGAGGAGTGGGCAAAAATTTCTCCCAGTCGATGTGAGAGACTGGTAGACAGTTATAAGAAACGCCTACTTGAGGTTGTTTCTGCCAAAGGGGGCAATACCACCTATTAGAGCCAAGGGTGTACTGACTTTTTCCACATGTGAAATTTGCATTTATGTTTATTTAAATTATACAATGGACTACAAAATGTAAATGTTTCATGATATTTGTTGTATTATATCACATTTATCTATCAATATTGTTGAAATGAAGATCAAATAGCTGTATGTTTAAATATGTTGAAAAAGTCAAAACTTTACATGGTGTACTTACTTTTTCACGTGACTGTATATATATGTATATATATATATATATATATATATATATATATATATATATATATATATATATATATATATTACACGTAATGCAAAATGTGACCAAGATATCAAATAAATCTTCAACCACCCACCCCCACGCACACTTCTACCTTGACTTGGGAAGAGGGCAAACCTGCTTTGACTGACTTACTTCTGTTGTCCATTTTTCTTCTCCCCCCCTCCCCCCACCTCCTCCTATCTCCAGCGCCCCTCACTCTCCTTCCCCTCCACACTCTTATCCATCCAACACTCCTACTCTTCTCCATCCAACACTCTTCACTCTTCTCCATCCAACACTCCTCACTCTTCTCCATCCAACACTCCTCACTCTTCTCCATCCAACCCTCCACACTCTTCTCCATCCAACCCTCCACACTCTTCTCCATCCAAACCTTCACACTCTTCTCCATCCAACCCTCCACACTCTTCTCCATCCAACCCTCCACACTCTTCCCCATCCAACCCTCCACACTCTTCCCCATCCAACCCTCCACATTCTTCTCCATCCAATCCTCCACTCTCTTCTCCATCCAACCCTCCATACTTCTCCATCCATCCCTCCATACTTCTCCATGCAACCCTCACTCTCCTCTTTATCCCTCACACACCCACCCCTTTACTCCCCACTTCTCACCTCCTCATTCTCCTCTCCTTCCTCCTCTCCTTCCTCCCTCACTCCTCGATTGTTATGGATGCCTATTACTAGTTATAATTTTATTTTTGTGTATTTATTACATCCAATAGTCAAACATATCATGGTATAAATATGATACTTTCTTCACAGGTTAGGTTCTTATTAGTTAATGACAATTAAAAAGGCACAAAATAAATGCACATGTCCTCCAACGAATTTTGTGTACTATAAACGATACCTCTAATGGTCCCAATTATTCCAACATTCTGTAGGGTTGGTTGATAAAAGTCTTTTTGCCCAAGTCTTTCATTAATCGAATGAAAAAGCCTGATGTTCGACTGAAGATTATTTGGACAAGAATGTGGAATTTGTTCTGTGCCAATGCCGACTTGTCTACACATTGTGAACGACACCATGGAAACTTCAACGTCCACCAACTAATAAAAGCAGCCAAGTTACCCGGATTTGCATCCTTTCAAAGGACGTCGACATAGATAGTAATTGTCAATATGGGTAGGCACTCCTTTATAATACAGTGACTTCAGAAAGTATTCACACCCCTCGACTATTTTCACATTTTGTTGTTACAGCCTGAATTTTAAACGGAATAAATTAAGATGTATTTTGTCACTGATCTACACGTTATACCACACAATGTCAAAGTGGAATTTCCTTTTTTTAGACATTTTTACAAAATAATTAAAAATTTAATGCAGAAATATCTAACTTACATAGGTATTCAACCCCCGAGTCAATACTTCGTAGAAGCGCTTTTGGAAGCGATTACAGCTTTAAGACTTCTTTGGTATGTCTGTCTGTATCACCTTTGCACATCTGGATTTGGGGAGTCTCTCCCATTCTTCCTTGCAGATTTTTGCTCAAACTCTGTCAAGTTGGATGGGGAGCATCAGAGAACAGCACTCTAAAAGTCGTTCCACTGATTCTCAAAAAGGTTTAAAGTCTGGCCTTCGGCTGGGTCACTCAAGGACTTTCACATTCTTTTTCTGAAGCCATTGCAGTGCTGCTTTGGCTGTATGCTTGGGGTCATAGTCCTGTTGGAACGTAAATCATTGGCGCAGTCAAAGGTCTTTTGAACTCTGAAGCAGGTTTGCCTGTATTTGACTCCATTCAATGTTCCCTCTATCCTTACAAGTCTCAGAGTCCCTGCCGCTGAAAAGCATCCCCATAGCATGATATTACCACCACCATGACTCATGGTGGGTATGGTGTTAAATGGGTGATCATTACTGATCAACTGTGGTCTGTTTCTGCCAGACGTAGAGATTTGCATTCAAGCCAAAGAGTGGTCTGTGGTCTATTTCTGTAGTTTGTTTCCACAAACTGTGGCCTGTTTCTGCCAGACGTAGAGATTTGCATTCAAGCCAAAGAGTGGTCTGTGGTCTATTTCTGTAGTTTGTTTCCACAAACTGTGGCCTGTTTCTGCCAGACGTAGAGATTTGCATTCAAGCCAAAGAGTTTAATTTTCATCTCATCAGACCACATAATATTTTGCTTCATACTCTCCCAGTCTTTCACGTGCCTTTTTGCAAACTCAAGGCATACCATCATGTGCTTTTTCTCATGAGTGGCTTTCGTCTGGTGACTCTCCCATAAAGCCTAGATTTGTGAAGTGCTGCAGGGTGTCCTTCTGGCAGGTTCTCCCATCTCAGCCAAGGAACTCTGTAGTTCTGTCAAATTGCTTATTGGGTTCTTGGTCACCTTCCTGACCATGGTCCTTCTTATCCAGTTGCTCAATTTGGTCGGAGGGCCAGCTCTAGGGAAGAGTCTGGGTAGTTTCTATTCTTTCCATTTCCTAATGATGGAGCTCGCTGTGCTCTTGGGAACTTTCAACACTCTAGAAATTGTTTTATACCCTTCCCCAGATTGATGCCTCCTCACAATTCTATCTCGGAGTTTTACGGACAGTTCCTGGGAATTCATGGTGGAGTTTCTGCTCTGACATGCACTGTTAACTGTGGGACCTTATGTAGAAAGGTGTGTTTATTTCTAAATCATGTCCAATCGATAGAATTGGCCACAGGTGGACTCCATTCAAGTTGTAGAGACATCTCAAGAATGATCAAAGGAAAGTTAATGCACCTAAGCTCAAGTTGGAGTGTCATAGCAAAGGGTTGAATACTTACTTATTGCCTCAAGACGTCTCAACTTTTCATTTTTTATTGATTTTTTTTTAAGTTCTAAAAATAAATTATACTTTGACATTATGGGCAACTACTAAAAAGCCTGTCAAAATGAAAGGTTGGAACAGTTTATTCGATGGTGCAGCCTCATGAGCGTACCAAAGTTTAAAGCCTCGGCTCTGTGTCAGGTGTGCTTATCTCTTCTTTATTCATTAGACATCTTATGGACGTAAATTAACACTCATTTTACTCTGTGCATGTTGCACATCACGAGCAGGGAATTTCACCTCTGTGCGCCTTGTTATTAAAAAAAAAACGCTTCTGTACACCACCCTTAAGGCTTGATTTGCAAGCCACCATCTACATACAATTCCATTAGAAGAAACAAAATTATTCTTTTATTGAAAATGTTTTTCGAGTTTGTTTTATCCTCAAAAATAGACCGTAGTAAACACACATTTGTGTTATAAGATTGGCCTTTAAAACCTACTTGTATGAAGGGGGACAGACATCTGTACAAACCCACAAACTGATATTGTGTTTTATATGGTACATTATGTGAAGATCAGTGACAAAAAAACTCAAATCCATTTTGATTTCAGGCTGTAACAACAAAATGTGAAAAAGTCAAGGGGTGTGAATACTTTCTGAAGGCACTGCATATGCCCTGCATGTGAAGCATTAACCTTAGAGATTAGAGTTGGGTCAGGAATTGAACCCAGACTAGACAAAAGTAAGTGCGCTATCTCTGCACCATCATGTTGAACAAATCTGACTAATTTGGTGTGCTCACTTAGAGAAAAAAAAATTCTTACAGAAAATAACTAAAAAATAATACATTTACCGACACCAAATATGGAAAACTCGACTGTAAAACATACACCTACTCCCCGAACATACAGGCATTCTTCAAAAGTGTAGTGAACTCTGCTAAAGTGACAATTTTCATCAACACGCAAGCTATAAAGATTGCAAATGCTCTTCCCACTCATCAAAACGTCCTATTTTTAAAAGTAGTCTTTTCTTTGTCCTTGGACCATGACCGAACATTCACATATATTGCATGAAGTAACAGGACAGTAGGAAGCAATGAACAATGAAACGCCTTCAAGTATATGGGACTTGAACTCGGAACATCAAGAAGCAAATACTCAGAAAAGCCAACAAAGCCCCTCCGCTGGAAAAGCTCATCTACCGTGAGAAACTGTCTGAAATTAGCATCTGTTTCCAACTTATTAGCAGAGAAAAATAAAAACGAATGACGTACTTAACGCATTATGCGACTTAAAGGTTACTAGGAAGCTATAAAGAGGCTTTTAGGAATCACTGATAGCTTTTCACTCTTGCTTTGCTTGACTTGAAACTGGATGAATCACATAACATTAGTTCTTTAATGACAACTTCAAATGTACAGAGCGTTAAGACGTCACTTTGGATTAAAGGAAATGTGTATTTGACGAATTGCATTCCGTATGTGTTCTTCCTGCTTCCATAAATATTCCTCCAAGCAGACTCAACAAAAGACTTTTGTTGGTAAGAGATTTCTTGAACCACAGGAGAAATCAAGTTTTGCATTGCAAAATGACTGCTGAAAACAATCTTTAGCAAATGCACGATAGGTTCATTCCTTCATTTATTCATTCAAGTACTATGCTGTAACTAGAGCGTCGGTTCTGCAGAGGCATTTTCTTTGGAAAGGATTACAATCCTGGATGGGTCGTCACTCCGACTAGGTCGAGATTCAAACAAAAGGTAGACAACTCAGAGGTGAAAACTGTACAAACAATTTGTATTGGAACGAGAAAAAGTCACTTAAGATTTTTTTTCTTCGCCAAATCATTAACGTTTGCAGGTCTGCGGCAGCTTCGTGTTTCTTTTATTTTGGGGGTTGCTGTTGTTGGTCGATTTTTGAAATGTGCATCCATTGGTCTGACAGCTGGCAGACTACACACATATCTGTCACTTGACTACACCCACCATAGTACAGATAAAACCATTTTTAAAGTGAGAATATACATAGGCATGGACACACAGGCACAGACCCACACACCCACAGAACTACAGACCTATAGATACACACAGACAGACAGACAAAGACACAAGGTGTTGGTGATGGGGGAGATGCATGGTTTGCCGATCTTGTCACCTCTCTCTTACCTGGGACAGAGGGCCGAGGTTTGCCTCGGATGCATCAGTTTCGGGGGCGGTGGGTACTGACCTGGGAAGGTGGCTTGGATGGGACGGGGTGCGCGCGTGGTGCCCGGTATCATGCAGTCCTAAGCTTGGTGGGACTTGTGGGCCCCTTGCTGCTGGATGGATGGGCCTGAGATTTGGCGGTCTGAGTGGGAGGGGGGCTGAAATTTGGCAGACTCAAGTGGGATTTGGCAGAGCCCAGTGGAAGGGGAGGGGGCTGAGTTTTGGCAGACTTGAGTGGAAGGGGGCCTGAAATTTGGCAGACCTGAGTGGAAGGGGGGCCTGAGATTTGGCAGACCTGAGTGGAAGGGGGGCCTGAGATCTGGTTGACCCAAGTGGGATGGGTGCTTGTGATTTGGCGGACCCGAGAGGGAGGAGATCTTAGATTTGGTAGACCCGAGTGGGAGGGGGGCCTGAGATTTGGCGGACCCGAATGGGAGGGGGCCTGAGGGATCTGGCCAATGAGAATGTGAGAGACTGAGGTGAGACTGAGGCCAGATGCAACAGCATCTAAGTGAGCACTAGCTTTGGTGAGGTGGAAGGCCGCATACATGACCACCTCCTGCAAGGCACCGTCCATTGAGGCAGTGAGTAAAAAAGGTGAAATCGAGGAACGCACCGGATGCGGCATCCTCTGGGTGCACGGCAGCTTTGATGAGGTGGAGGGCCATGCACATGGAGCCTTAAGTTGTGGGGATCTTCTGTGTAGCGGCCTGGCTTGGCGGCTTGCTGGGTTTCTCCCACCTCATCATGCTGAGGGCTGTTAGGACATGGGATTTGGCGGCTCCCTTTGTGCCATGTTTTGCCTGCAGGGAACTGAGCTCCATGAGATTCAGTAACGTGCGGAATAAAACAGCTTTGTGGGTGGCTTTGTTGGGGGGAGTGGGAGGTGCCCGTGGTTTGATGGGTTTTGCCGAGGAGGAGAACACACACACACACACATGCACACATGCACACAAACACACACACACACATACACACACACACACACACACACACACACACACCCCAATAGCCTTGCACCCCCTTTGGGGCAAGACTAATAATGGGAAGTAAATCCAATTCATCCTAAAGCAGGATGGGATCCATCAATTTAAATACAATTTAGTACTATGCAAAAATACATGATATTATACAAAAATACAATGATATTTAATACACCTTCATTTATTAATTACATTAATTTAGTCGGTCAGGTCGGTCTCTTGACTGCCTCTGGTACCATTTAATCCTGCGGTACCTGCCGCATGGTCAGTTAGTCAGTGACTAAACTGACTACCGTCATTGGCTTGCCAGTGTGGAGGGTGACTGTGACACCCTGCAGGACTAAAAATAACACATGGTAAATGGCGGATGAGCTCCCTTCGGGAGCCAATGGCCATCCAGTAAGGAGATGGTGTCTCTTAAAAAACACCCATCCGATTGGACCGGTTTTTTAGGTAGTAGGTTGTAGACATATTTCTATTTCCCCTTATTTTCTTTCCTGGAAGTCCTTGCAGTGTCCATATGTTTTATACCTCTCCCACCTCCCCCCCAAGCCCTCTCCCTCCCACAGTTCTCTCGATGTCCCTGCTCTCAAATGTTGTGTTTGCGTCCTTCCCCCTCTCTCCCCATTTTGTCTACCGCTCCCCTTATTTTGTGTTTTATGTGTTGGTTTGACTTTTTGTGTGATCAATGTTAGCTCTTTCACGAGCCTCGATCTTGTATACAAAAAAAAACAAAAAAAAAACAGCAACCTCTCAGGTTAGTATTACCATTCAGACTTAGGAGTGTTAAAGTGGTGCCCGGAACCACCTTACACTCTCTGTCAGGATTGCTGGTCTTACCTTTTGTTTCACTCAAACTATAGCTAAAAGGACCAGCCTCGCCACCTTGCCTATAACATTCCCGGGGCCCGTCGCAACATTTTTTGTTCTTTTTGAATGAATTTGGGGGTTTCCTCCTATCTTTCACCGTTCAGGAGATTAGCGCGTGCAGACAAACAAACAAACAAACAAACAGACAAAAACTTTCTTTTATATATATGGAAAGATAGTCCGTGACTGGAGACTTCAACATAAATTTTTTTACCACCTTACACTTTTTACCACCTTCAACATAAATTTGTTTACCACCTCACACCGGAACCACCTTACACTCTCTGTCAGGATTTCTGGTCTTACCTTTTGTTTCACTCAAACTATAGCTAAAAGGATAGCTTTAATCTCTCTTTCTTGCAAACAAACATCATACACTTTTCATCATGCAGTTTTCTTATTCATTTTCACTCTTTTATCAATGCAGCTCTTTTATTTAAGGGCTGGCCTCAATGAGGACTATATAGTATACTAGCCGAAAGCACCCGGCGTTGCCCGGGTTCTTTTTGAATGAATTTATTACTATAATTCAGCTTTTACTCGTGGCCGTAGAAGATTGACTACTATAATTCAGCTCAGCTTTTAATTGCGAAAGGGGCCCAGCCCGGGCAAGGCGGCCTCGACTGGCCCCGCCACCTAGCCTATAACCTTCCCGGGGCCCGTCCCGACATTTTTAGTTATTTTTGAATGAATTTACTACTATAATTCAGCTTTTACTCACGGCCGTAGAAGATTGACTACTATAATTCAGCTCAGCTTTTAATTGCGAAATGGGCCCACCCCGGCCGAGGCAGCCTCGACCGGCCTCGCCACCTAGCCTATAACATTCCCGGGGCCCGTCGCGACATTTTTTGTTCTTTTTGAATGAATTTGGGGGGTTTCCTCCTATCTTTCACCGTTCAGGAGCTTAGCGCGTGCAGACAAACAAACAAACAAACAGACAAAAACTTTCTTTTATATATATGGAAAGATAGTCCGTGACTGGAGCCTTCAACATAAATGTTTTTTTTTAAAATGGTGACCTACTCGGTTATGTTCCCTGCCTAGCATGGTATTGTTGTGGATTCCAGTTCTGTCGACGTACTAAGGGTGGGGTTAAGACCCCGTTTCCCCCACAGACACCGGTTCCACAGGGTCGTCGGTCATGACGAAATTCGTGCCCGACGAGTTGCGAAGCAACTTCAATTGCCAACCTCCCAACCACGGGTGATGGGTTATTGATCACGACCCAAATACCTTCGAGACCGCAAGGCCAGAAAGACCGGGGATTGAACCCTCTCGCGATTCCACACCTTATTCCAATTGATTGCGCTGAGCGGTTTTGTGCGGCGTGGGCCGTGGGTTTAACTACGTGTGATTTATGGGCCTAATTGACTAGTCAAATTCGGTTCGGACTATGCTGGGCCAATGAGTGAAAGGACGTACATGAACAGGTTGAAAGGAACAAAAATGTACACGTCTTTTATTTATTATTCACAGAACAAGGACGAGAGGCAGGCTTATCAATTCTTACCTAGCCTAAATCCCGACAGGCGCCTTGCACACATATACTGGGAATGAATCGCACAGGTTAAACTCGTACCGATGGACGTGCTGACGTGGACTTGGGTTTGAGCACGCAGCTCACGGGCGTTTCAGGATACGCAGCTTGAAGAAGGTCCACAGGACGAACCGCTGTGTCAAAGTCAGCACGAACGACGATCCAGGTCGAATGAACGATTCAGCGCAGGTGATGACCTCAGCTCGGATCAAGCACCAGCAGGAGGAACGAAGGTCGCACGCAAGAACAACAAACCAGCACGTCGGACAGCCAGCTTGAAGTACCGCGACGAGAGAGGGCAGCGAGAGAGAGCGAGAGAGAGAGAGAGAGAGAGAGAGAGAGAGAGGGCAGAGAGGGGAGAGAGAGAGAGAGAGACAGAGACAGAGACAGAGACAGAGGCAAAGACAGACAGAGACAGAGAGAGACAGAGAGATGTGGTGCGATAGAGGTGCGATGTGCATGGGTTTTATCGGTTCGAAAACCTCTCCTAGAATGTTCCACAGCCTCCCATTGGCCGAGGTTGCATTGGTCGTTTTCTGATGAAGCGTCCATGACCTGATTGGTTGCTTACGTGTCCACGACCTCTCATTGGTTGCCTGCTGGTGACGTGGCCATGCCCTCTCATTGGTTAACTGCTGGTGACGTCGGCGGTTCTTTTAGCCACGCTTACCACAGTCGCGGTTGATCACGTAGACGGTGTGTCGTGAAGTAAGATGGTTCCATCCTAGGGATGCCCTCCATCTCCTATAGGTTACTAATGATGCTATTCTGACGCCGACCGCGTGGGGAGGATTTACATACCACCTATGAGTAAGGATGGGTCATTCTGCTCTCTTGTGTCTTTGAGTTGGTAAGATTGTTGCAAGATCTGTTTTACATTTGCTAATATCTCTGCAATGGTGTAATGGTAATGAAAGTAGCCAGAGATGCTTGCTTAATAGCTTTTGTGTTTTCTTTGTAGATCAGTCGCATTCAAGTGAATAAAAGCTCACGGCTTGGAGTTTTGGTGGAACGTCTCGTTTTGTTTCGCCACATTTTTATTCACTTGAGTTCTACGCTTGGAGTCATGGAGAAGCTGCTTCGCCTGGAGGTATTCTCGGGCGACCCTCAGGCTATGAACGCCGCGGACCAATGGGAATATTGGGACAACTCTCTTCTGCACTACACCGCGGCGGTTCCGGATCTCACCGAGGCACAGCGGCTATCGGTTCTGACCTGTCATGTCAGCCTCCCAGTCTACGGGTACATATCCCACTGTACCACCGACGATGTGGCAGTAGCGACGTTGCATGGCTTATATGTCCGGCAACGAAGTGCATTGTATGGATGACACATGTTGGCTACCCGACGCCAGGAAGCTTCGGAGAGCCAGGAGCACTACATCCAGGAGCTGATACACCTGGGGAAAGGTTGTTTGATGGAGGCTCAAACCGCGGTGGAGGCGACCGACGACTTGATGCGGGATGCATTTTTTGCTGGGATCTCGTCGCCGGGCATCAGACTCCGTTTGCTGGAGGAAACCATGTTGACCTTCCAACAAGCGTACGACAAAGCACGCATTCTACAGCTGGCAGCGTCCCGCGCGGAGTCATACGGTAGACCCGATCTCACAGCGGGGGCCACTACTGCGGCCCGGCCGGAGTCGACCGCCTCGCCTGAACGGGCACTCGCGGAATCTCCAGACGATGCTCCGGCACCGATCGGTGGAGACAATGGGAATCCGAACGCCGCAGCTGCGAACTCTGCGGAGAATGCCAAATGTTATTTTTGTGGCAATAAGAGACACCCTCGCTCCGCGTGTCATGCCAATAATTGTGAGTCATAATTGTGGTAAAAAAAGGACACTTTGCTAAAATGTGTCGGGCGGCTAAATCTAAGTCTTCCCGGGGCTCGAGTCTCGCAGGTTCGCACACCTCACGGATGGCGTGAGGTGTGCGCCGCACGGTGCTACCTTTACTCGTGGAAGGGATCCGTGTGGAAGGGCTTATCAATACTGGTAGTTCCTCTGGTTTTGTCAGCCACGCTGTGGTACGACGTCACGGCTGGACGATGGGCTCGGATACCCGACGAATTTACCTGGCTTTGTCCGGGCATAGTGTACGCACCAAAGGCGTTTGCTCTCTTCAACTCGTCATCGATGATAAACTGTATGAGGATGTGAAACTTGTGGCGATGCCGGAATTGTGCGCCGACATTCTGCTAGGTCATGACTTCCTGAGCCGATACGGCCGGCTGGTGATGCGCGTGGGAGACGGAGAGAATACTCTTTCGGTCTGTGGCTTAGCCGAGATGGCCATAGATCCGCCTGCGCTATTTCCCAGCCTGACGGCCGATTGCTGACCGGTAACCGTGAAATCTCGACGGTATACTCATGCTAACGCTGCATATATTGCAGAGGAGACCGAACGTATGCTCCGAGAGGGCATTATAGAGCCAAGTAGATCGCCGTGGAGAGCGCAGGTTCTAGTCATACACTCTGACAATCACAGGAAATGCCTGGTCGTCGATTACAGCCGAACGATAAATAAATTTACACAACTGGACGCGTTTCCTTTGCCGAAAATAGATGACCTTATTCAGGAGGTTGCCGAATTCAGGGTCTTCAGAACTTTGGACCTCAAATCAGCGAATCATCAGATACCAATCAGAGAATCGGATAGGCCATACACTGGCTTTGAATCCGGTCGATGGCTGTATCAATTTCGGCGGATCCCTTTCGGAATCACTAATGGGGTGGCGTGCTTCCAACGTGCCATGGACGACATCTTGATTAAAGAGAATTTGCAGGACGTCTTCGTTTACATGGATAATGTGACAGTCTGCGGACATACCCAGGAGGGGCACGACGCAAACTTGAAACGATTATTGGAGGTTGCACAACGTTATAATTTAACCTTCAACTGCGAGAAATGCGACTACGGTGCAAAAACAATCGATTTACTTGGGTACACAGTGACCGGCGGGGAGATAAAACTGGACGCCGAGCGCCTCCAACCTTTGCTAGAAATGGCGGCACCCTGTGATCGAGTGTCCCTGAGGCAGTGCCTCGGGCTTTTTGCACATCACTCGAGATGGATTGAAGGCTACTCAGAGAAAATAAGACCTCTGGTGGACAGCAAGGTCTTCCTTCTGACGCAGGACGCACCAGACGCTTTTCAACTTCTGAAGGAGAACATAGCGAGGCCCTCTGTGACCTCCATTGATGATAACCTCCCGTTCCTCATCGAGACAAATGCTTCGGATTGTGCGATTGCTGCTACCCTAACACAAAACAAACGACCTGTGGCATTCTTCTCTAGGACACTGACCTCGACTGAACGCAAACATTCGGCAGTGGAGAAAGAGGCGGCCGCGGTGGTCGAGTCAGTCAGAAGGTGGCGCCATCTGCTGCTGGGCAGGAAATTTGATCTCCTGACAGACCAACAGTCGGTGGCTTTTATTTTCAGCCACGACCACCCTCAGCATATTAAAAACGACAAAATCGCACGATGGCGGGTCGAACTAGCTGATTACTGCTATGACATAATCTATCGCCCCGGGAGTGAGAATGTGGTTGCCGACGTGCTCTCTCGCCTGTCGGTTTGTGCTGCAATGACGTCAGAGGATCTAAAGCGCATCCATGACTCATTATGTCACCCCTGGGTAACTCGATTCGCTCATTTTGTGCGCTCTCGCAATTTGCCTTTTTCGATCTAGGAAATCCGACGTCTATGCCGCTCCTGCTCCGTGTGTGCGGAGTTGAAGCCGCGGATCTTTAAGCCACCGTTAAGGGTGCTCATTCAAGCTACGAAACCATGGCAACGATTAAGCGTCGATTTTAAAGGGCCGATATCAACACTCACACCAAGTGCGCCTCGTTGTCTACTGACGGTGATTGATGAATTCAGTCGCTATCCATTTGCCTTTCCGTGATCATACATGAGGTCATCCACGGTAATATGATGTCTACGTCAGCTGTTCGTCCTGTTTGGGTATCCGGGGTTTGTGCATTCAGACCGCGGGGCTGCGTTCATGTCACAAGAGGTTCGAACCTTCTTAGTAGGCCTCGGGATAGCCATTAGCCGCACTACTCCGTATCGCCCTGAGGCAAATGGCCAGGTGGAAAGGTTTAATCAAGTCATCTGGAAGGCCGTGGCGCTGCACTTACGTACGCACTCAATGGGGCTGCACCAATGGCCACGGGCCGTGCCAGAAGCATTACATGCGATTCGGACTTTATTATGCACCGCCACCAATCAAACTCCCCATGAAAAAATGTTTCGTTTTGAACGTCGTGGCGCTACCGGTCAATCGATGCCCAGTTAGCTTGTCAAACTCGGGCCCGTGTATCTGAAGCGAACGGTGCGACAAAGCAAATACGAACCGGCGGTGGATTTGGTGCAGATCGTGCAGGTTATTCCGCAGTATACGACCGTCCGGCTGCCTGATGGTCGTCTTTCGACCATGTCGGTTCAGCATTTAGCCCCGTGCGGAGACGAGGACACCCGTCATAACTTAAACTTGGAGGATTCGCCGGTCGAACTGGGGGATTCCGTTCCGGGCACCCCTCGCGCACGTCAAGGTCCGTGTGATGTAACACCACTGGGAACTGCTGCAGGGGATTTCCCGAGCTCGCCGTGTCCGTCACCGTCACGTCCTCCGTCCATGTGCAGTGCGCCTGGATCGCCCACAGATCAGACTCGTGCTGGCCGGGACGGGAATGCGAACAGATCGCCTACCTACCGTTCGCGTGCGGGCCAAGCGTGCCATCGACCCCAATGCTTGGATTTGTGACGGAGTGCTGGGTTACTTAAGTAATCTACTATCTTCAATTTACACCTTATATCGATAGTCCGCGTGCTAGCTGAAACTTTAATGGGGGAGAATGTCGTAAAGTAAGATGGTTCCATCCGAGGGATGCCCTCCATCTCCTGTATGTTACTCATGATGCTATTCCGACGCCGACTACGTGGGGAGGATTTACATACCACCTCTGAGTAAGGATGGGTCATTAGGGTGGTCCAGAAATTTGAAGATTGGATTTTCATTTCTCCACAAGGCTGCCCCTATTCGTATTGAAGAAAGTAGTTTGTGGTGAACATTTGAGCTTGATTGGACAAAATGTAGAGGTTGCTCAAAATGTTGACAAATTTTAATGAATAATAAGGTACATAATTTTTAGCATCATACATCAATTCATAGATAATTATCTATTTTCAATTACTCAAATTATTTATTATTATTGGCTTGCACTTGTCTTCAATGGTATTACCAAGAGATTGTCCAGATTACCAGAGAATCCAGTACAAAATCCTCCTCTTGACCTACAAAGCCCTCCATAACCTGGCCCCATCCTACCTGGCTGACCTCCTCTCCAGACACACTCCCACCCGCAACCTCTGCTCTGCTGGTACCAACCTCCTGACCCCCCCCCCCCCCATCCAGACCAAATTTAGATCCTGGGGGGACAGGGCCTTCTCCATCGCTGCTCCCACCCTCTGGAACTCGCTACCTCACACCATCAGAGACTCCTCCTCACTCACCACATTCAAAACATCACTCAAGACCCACCTGTTCAACACTGCATTCAACATTTAACCCACAGCATCTAACCCCTGACTATCTCCTCTCCTTCTCCCTCCTTTGTGCTTTGAATATTTCCCTATTGATTCTTCTTTTTTTGCAATTGTTTTTATGTTTTGCTATGCATTATGTTTTGCACTCTGTCAAAGCGTCTTTGGGCTTCCTGAAAAGCGCTATATAAAATAAATGCATTATTATTATTATTATTATTGTGCAAAAGCACTGGCCACAAACATAGCATGCCGATCTGAGAGTTTTACTCTGTCCAGAGTTGCCAATATTGCTGGAGTGATCACCTTGATGGGAGCCTTTTTCGCCTGTTTGGCAGAAGATGGACTTTGGAGTTTGAATTCATTGTCCCCTGAATCGGAGCTTTCAATCTCAGACTCATCATCATCAACCACAGCCGATGTTGATGGAACAGATTACATTGCTGTTGGAGTCTCAGCAGCATGTTTCTTCTTTCTTTTATCTTCATTCTCAAGCATGATACGCTTTCTGTTCTCCTTCACTGCCAGAGTGTTGTCCACAGATCCCATACGTGAACTTGAGGGATCCTCACGCTGCATGAAAAGAAATGCTTTGTCTTCTTCATTCGGCATTTTCTCAAGCGCATCATTTGGTGAGATATCGAAGAGGGATTGAAGATCATCTTTGAACATCTGCTCCTTCACTCTATAGTTTTCGAATGTCTTGGTTCTATTTTTCTTTACCAGTTTGTAGGCATCATACAACTTCAAAAGTTGGCGCTCACAGGAATCTACTCTCTGCACTGGAATTCCTGCTTTCTCCCAGGATGCACACACAGCTTGTACACTAAGTTTGGCACTTTCACGAACTGTATGGTGTTCTTGTATGTGATGGTCCACCATTTTCTGCAATGTGTGTCCTTTGGTTGGTAGTCCCCCACATATTATTTCCTTTTCAGACTTGCCCAGCAACCAAACTGTGGAAGAGCTGCGAGTTTCTGCCATCTGAAAAAAACAGGATAAATTAAAAATGTTATTTTTTGAGCAAACTCTAAATAAGTTCCAATTGTCCTCATATTTTGTTCATATGATCTATATAAACATAGGAACAAGGGCAGCCTTGTGGAGCATGGATTTTTAATAGTATTAAATTTTACATATATCTGTGGCCCACCCTAATGGGTCATTCCGCTCTCTTATGTCTTCGAGTTGGTAAGATTGTTGCAAGATCTGTTTTACATTTGCTAATATCTCTGCAATGGCGTAATGTTAATGAAAGTGGCCAGAGATGCTTGCTTAATAGCTTTTGTGTTTTCTTTGTAGATCAGTCGCATTCAAGTGAATAAAAGCTCACGGCTTGGAGTTTTGGTGGACCGTCTCGTTTCGTTTCACCACACTGTGCTTGTAGCCATGCCTCCTTACACATGAACCAACGTCTTCCTTCAACTATACAAAGGTCTGAAATCCTGCCTAAACTCAACGCATATCTGCTTTAATTACTACACAATGGGAAGGGAGCTTATCTTTACATTTAATAAGAAATAACTGACTACTGCAGGCTACATGCTGCTGTGTAATTAACTAGGGGGTGGGGGGGTTCTTTATTGCAAAACCACAACAGTATAAACATGCCTAATGTGTGTGACCACGCCTAAAGTGAACGACACCCAAATCATGGAGCTGCAGTGGTGTGGTACCAAGAGAGGAGAAACACAAACAGGAGTATGAAACAGGTGCAAGAAGATTTGGAGGAGCATTTTCCAAAAGTTTTGGAAAACCAGCACCGTTAAAATCAAATCTTCATCTTTGGGAAAAAGGCATTTCAGACTGGAAGTGGACTCGACAGTAAGTGCAGCAGACGACCAAAAATTCATGATTTGGGAATTCAAAACATTAAAACATCCATTCTCAAAACTCCGTAAAAAATCATTACGGAAACGTTCCGCAAAAGTTAGGCGTTTCGTATTCATCGTTAAGTCGCAAATGAAAGAAGACCTTCACATGAAACTAGATAAATCAACTGTCATTTGTGAATTGTCAGATGCAGATCATGGACACAGGTTGACAGCTTGTGACAGACTGCTGCAGCACTTTGATACAATTCCTAACTGTCATACGGATGCACTCGATGTCGAATGAGGCATTGTAATTGTTATATTACTGTAATATGTTATTATTACTCTTGTTATTACATATTTCTGTTATTACTGTTTAAAACATTCAATTATTAGTATAAACAAAACAAAACAAAATTATTAGTATAGTTATTAATCCTGGGGATTATGGTTCACCCTGGTAGATGGTATAAACAAATCTTGTACAAGCAGCTAAACCGTGTCCTGGGACTTATGACTCATCCTGTAGCATGGCACTCACTCGGTAAAGCACATATGCCTCCACCAGGCTGAAACGTTTACGTTTTGTATCCCACTGATGGACCGGCTGAACCAAAATCTAATCAGCTTGTGCTTTTCACCTACCCCAACTCATCCACCAAGTTTTGTTCTTATCCGTCCACAGCTTTTTAAGATATCGTGCTATATTTAGTTTTTGGTCCCATCTCTCAATGATGAAGAATCACTTTATGGATCTTCACCAAAATCGAATACATTTTTCCTTGTCATGCACCCAACTCATCCACCAAGTTTTGTTTGAATCCACAACCAACTTTTTGAGATGTCCTATTCACAGACAAACAGACAGACAGACAGTGGTGAAAACATATGTAACCTCCATCCAGCTTCAGTGGCGGAAGTGAAAATTATCCTTCATTACACCTCTTATATTTTAGGCCTTACGAGCTCTTGCTTTCCACCTACCATTGGCTCCATAATGCAAATATGAGCCCCTGATTTGTACACAACATTTTCATAAAAAGTGTGATGGTGACAAAAATCAGCAAACTTTCTTTGTTGGAGTCTCACACAAAACACCAAGATCTCCTGGTGTTTAGCATGTGTTACATATTTATGTGAATGTATGTGAATTACCATTCAGGTCTTTGCTTATCCGTGTGTAGTATATTAAGTTGTTGTGTAGTTGTTGTGGTTGGAGGGTCAGGAGCCCTTCTGAGGGAGTGGCCGGAAACGGAAGTGACCGGAAACGGAAGAGAAAAAGACACGAGGAAAAAAGGACGAGTATTATTCTTCCTCGCCCCGCTCCGACAAAAGGTGGGATCGACCTTGCGCTGCGTGGAAAAGCGGCGTTCCGAAGCCTGTCTGGCGAGAGGAATTACCGGGACGCGTACCTGCCCGGTGGAGACGTCAAGTTGACGTGGGGCCGTGAATCGACCCCGCGTCTGGCATCGTTCGCGGCACCGTCCAAACAGACGCGTGCGGGTCGCACGTTGGGGCCTAACGCGCCTTGCAAGCAGCGTGGGGTTTGGCTTGCTCTACTGTATCCGCTTCGCGTGGCCACGAGGGGCTGCAGCCACGGTGCCTGGTACGATACCTGCCCGGTGGAAACACGTCCACCCGAGGTTCGTTCAACCGCCCGAGTGCGGCGACGGCGACCATCATCTTGGTCAGGAGGGGCCCAGAGACATTGTGCGGGACCGAGACCAAAAGGGTGTCGTGAGTACTCACCGGGACACACATGTATAAGATGGCCATCTTAATCATAGGGAATTGATTGTGAATTGGGAATTGGTGATGATTGTGTATTGTTGATTGCTCGGGGAAAATCTCCGTGGTTGTGTCATTGAAATTGTATGGTATCATTACCATTGGAAATATATCCTTGAACATCAGTTGTCTCCTGGGTGAAATTCATATGGATTGCGTGGCGAAAGCGCATATATAATACAGCTTGCTGGCGGAGTTCCTCTCACGGTCCGGGGGTCACCGAGACCAGGTATTCACCGAGGGGACCACGTAACAGAATTGGGGGCTCGTCCGGGATTACGATTTGCGGTTTCGCAATTGGGTCTACGTCCGGGATTTAAAATTGTATAAAATAATAAAATAATAATTTTTTATTAATTAAAATTTATTAATTAATTATTAATTGGTAAATTTTTTTGAGAAATTGGGGTAAAGTCTTGGGTGAAGGTTAACAGGTGTTAACGATAGGCACCATGGCGTTTGTGGCACAGAACGTTGGGGTAACCCCGAGTGAGGCGCAGTTCCGAGCGTTGCTAAAGTCGGACCTCTTGAAATTGGCCAAACATTTTAACTTGGAGGTCCGAACTAATTTGAGGAAGGCAGAGTTGCAGGCCACGGTGATACAATCTATGGTGGGATTAGGAACATGGGACGAGTTAGCCTGGGAGTGGCTACCCGAAGAACCAGAAGACGTTGAGCTCCGGAAACTGGAGTTGCAATTACGGAGCCAGGAACGGATAAAAGAAGAAGAAAGGAAAGCAGAAAAGGAAAGAGCAGAAGAAGAAAGGAAAGCAGAAGAGAGAAGAGAAGAGAAACAAGCACAAGAAAGGAGAGTGGAACGAGAACTCCAGGAAAGGTTAGCAGAAGAAGAAAGGAAAGCAGAAAAGGAAAGAGCAGAAGAAGAAAGGAAAGCAGAAAAAGAAAGAGCAGAAGAAGAAAGGAAAGCAGAAGAGAGGAGAGAAGAGAAACAAGCAGAGGAAAGGAGAGGGGAACGAGAACTCCAGGAAAGGTTAAAAGAAGAGGAAAGGAAAGCAGAAGCGAGGAGAGAAGAGAAACAAGCAGAGGAAAGGAGAGTGGAAAGAGAACTCCAGGAAAGGTTAGAAGGGAGAAAAGCAGAGGAGAGGAGAGCTGCAAGGGACCTCGAAGCAGAGGAGAGAAAAGCGGAAAGGGAATTAAAGGAACGTGACATGGAGCTTCAGCAAGAAATCAAATTCAAGGAGCTGGAGTTAATGAGAGAACGGGGAGAGGCACCACCCTTGCTGACGGGGTCGACACCTAACCAGAAAACCTGGGATGTGGGCAGACATGTGAGGCTGGTTCCACCGTTCAGTGAAAAGGAAGTCGCGAAATTTTTCCCACACTTTGAGAAAGTGGCTCGACAATTAAACTGGCCGGAGGAGGCCTGGACCATACTCGTGCAAAGTGTGCTGGTGGAGAAAGCTCAGGAAATTTATTCGGCGCTACCAATGGACCAATGTGCAGATTATGAGGTACTGAAGAAGCACATCCTCAAGGCCTATGAGTTGGTTCCGGAAGCTTACAGACAAAAATTCAGGAATGCCAGGAAGAGGGAGAGTGAGACCCATGTGGAGTTTGCCAGAGTGAAAGAAAACATGTTTGATCGGTGGTGTGAGTCAAAAGGAGTCGGGAAAGACTTCGAGACATTGCGGGACTTGATCCTGGTGGAGGAATTCCAGCAGTGTGTCCACGAGGACATCAAAGTGTACCTGCAGGAAAAGAAGGTACCAAAGTTGTGGGACGCAGCCACCATGGCAGATGATTATGCCTTAACCCACCGAATAGGGGTCCACGAACCTAACTCCTCGCCTAGATCTCCGCAGGGGAGGTGGGGAACAGCAGGTGCGGAGAACGACCATACATGGCGGCGGCCTCGAGATGATTATGGGGACAACTATGATACCCCACCGGTTCGAAATCAGAGGGATGCGGGCCCAAGACAAACTTATAGTTTGGGGGGCCCGAGGCAGACCCCGAGTTTTTCCTCCGGGCCTACTTGCGCATTTTGCAAGAAACCTGGACACTTGATGTCCAGTTGTTACCTCATGAAAAGGGACAACCCAGAGCGGAGTCCGACTATTACAACTCCGAATGCGATGGCTAGCGTAAGAAATCGCCATCAAAAGGGTTACCAACCATTTATTTCAGAGGGGTTTGTGTCACTGGATGGAGCCTCGACTAACCGGAGACCGGTTAGGATATTGAGGGACACAGGGGCCCATCAATCTTTAATGCTTGAAGGCATTTTGCCATGGTCCGAGGAGACGGCAACGGGGGATAGTGTTCGTTTACAGGGGATCGGGGGCGGTGTTAGTGCTCCCCTTCAAGTCATCCAGTTGGAGTCCGATTTGGTGTCAGGACCGGTCACCGTCGGTTTACAAGCCACGCTTCCTGTAGAGGGTGTATCTGTGGTTATCGGGAATGATTTGGCCGGGGGTCAAGTTTATGGTAACCTGAGGGTTGGTAAAGAGCCCAGCAGGGAAAATAACACCACACCAGCTCGGGATGGCGACAAAAGTGCCAAGTTATTTGTAGGGGGACTGAACTTCAAAACAGAGGAAGAAGTTCTGACCTCTGTCTTCAACAGATATGGGCCGCTGGTGGAAGTGCGGTTGGTAAGAGACTGGGAAACGCAACAGTCAAGAGGGTTCGGCTTTGTCACGTTTGCCAGCACAAAAGACGCCAGAGAGGCAGAGAAGAATTGGAATGGCAAGGACTTGGAGGGTCGGACCATAACAGTAGGGAAGGCATTTCGTAGGCGTCGAGAGGTCTACAGGAGAGGACAACTGGGCGGTAGTTTTGGTAGTGGCCGAGAAGGAGACCGCTATTCATGGGACTACAGGGACCAGTGGTCCCACCCTAATTATTAGGGAAGTTCTGAGAAGTTGAAGCACTGAAGGCGGCGGAGCCGCCGAGCCAAGATTCCTACACGAATTAACCGTGAACGCCGTTCCTCAAGGCGCCCATGTAGAGAACTTTCCTGCACGGACTAACCGTGAACTCCGCGTTCCTAAAGGCATCCATGTAGTGAATACTCGGCTTGGCCTCCCGGAAAAAGTGCTATCGAGTTGCTTAACTTTGGATCTTTGATCAACCCCTTAACCTTCATTCCCAAGAAACTGACGGTCAAAGTCAGAGGGTCATGAGATGGAGTTTGATTTGGCAGGGACAATGTCGTTGTTGGTACTTAGTCCAGAGGGAGTAATCTGGAGGGGTTGTGGTGAAATTTTGGTTGCTTTATTTTTAAGTGATAACGGTGCCCGGGGGGAACGGATAATGTGGGGGGGGTTGAGTTATCTGGTTTGTTTCTCCAAATTGGCCGGCAAAGAAAGTTTTCGCTGGGTTCAAACTTTCTTTCTTGAAGGGGGGGAGTGTTACATATTTATGTGAATGTATGTGAATTACCATTCAGGTCTTTGCTTATCCGTGTGTAGTATATTAAGTTGTTGTGTAGTTGTTGTGGTTGGAGGGTCAGGAGCCCTTCTGAGGGAGTGGCCGGAAACGGAAGTGACCGGAAACGGAAGAGAAAAAGACACGAGGAAAAAAGGACGAGTATTATTCTTCCTCGCCCCGCTCCGACAAAAGGTGGGATCGACCTTGCGCTGCGTGGAAAAGCGGCGTTCCGAAGCCTGTCTGGCGAGAGGAATTACCGGGACGCGTACCTGCCTGGTGGAGACGTCAAGTTGACGTGGGGCCGTGAATCGACCCCGCGTCTGGCATCGTTCGCGGCACCGTCCAAACAGACGCGTGCGGGTCGCACGTTGGGGCCTAACGCGCCTTGCAAGCGGCGTGGGGTTTGGCTTGCTCTACCGTATCCGCTTCGCGTGGCCACGAGGGGCTGCAGCCACGGTGCCTGGTACGATACCTGCCCGGTGGAAACACGTCCACCCGAGGTTCGTTCAACCGCCCGAGTGCGGCGACGGCGACCATCATCTTGGTCAGGAGGGGCCCAGAGACATTGTGCGGGACCGAGACCAAAAGGGTGTCGTGAGTACTCACCGGGACACACATGTATAAGATGGCCATCTTAATCATAGGGAATTGATTGTGAATTGGGAATTGGTGATGATTGTGTATTGTTGATTGCTCGGGGAAAATCTCCGTGGTTGTGTCATTGAAATTGTATGGTATCATTACCATTGGAAATATATCCTTGAACATCAGTTGTCTCCTGGGTGAAATTCATATGGATTGCGTGGCGAAAGCGCATATATAATACAGCTTGCTGGCGGAGTTCCTCTCACGGTCCGGGGGTCACCGAGACCAGGTATTCACCGAGGGGACCACGTAACACATGCATGAAGTTAACTGGAATATATGAAAAAGGAGCGAATTGGCAGACATTCATCAAAAACAACCCCATTAAGGAGGGAGATGTTTTGGTGGTTCGGTGTGAGGGAGACGTACCACTGAGGCTACACTGGGCTCCGCAGAGAAGCAGAAATCAAAGATGCTACTGTCATTGGAAGCTGTTGAGTCAAGGTCCAAAAATTCCTGAAAAGTGAGCAAAAAAGTATAAATCCACACATCTCCCCATGTTTACCATGCATTTCAATCCAATCGTGCATTTCTGCTCCCAAAACCTGGCTCGATTTCCACCCAAAACATAAAATATGGCAACCCCACAGGATAGTTCGGCAGCAGTACATTACATTTGAGTGATCCAGTTTAAATGGTCTGATATGTGGCAGGTTCAACCAACTGCAAAAAGCAGTTCTGGTGACAGAAGTGAATAAATTATATGTATTTTTCTTTACAGAAGTGAGGCTCATGGGAGAGCAAGGTAAAACTTACAGTGGGACAAACATCAAAGGAATGGACGAACAGGAAAAAGCAGAGGGTCGATAAGTGGAAACACTAAAACAAGCAAATATAATAGAATGGTTGAGTTAAGAAAGGTGATTGGGAGTAATAAAGATCACGGATTAAAATTAGGGATGAGAGATGGCACGTGCACTGCTTGCTTGAAGTCCTGGGAGGAAGAATGAGACTCCATCTGGAAGGTGATTCTATTGATGGCAGATGCGAGGAATAAATGAGTTGAGGTGCCTGGATTTTGGAAGCACAGTCAGCCTGGATTTTGTAAGCCTAACCAAGAGCGAGTTACTGTAAGAACATATGCATCCTGGAGCAGATATGGATGGTCGAAGGACTGAGAGAGCAGTGCGGGCCATATCGGGAGACATACAGTACAAAACAGACACCGTCGACCTGCCTGCCGTGTGAAAGCAACAAATGCTGTTTTTGCTTCTGCCTCATATCAGAAAATTCTAATAATTTTAAGATTATGGAGCATACCTGCCCCAGACCTGACCAGCTGTAACATTAAGAAGAAGACCACTCCGTTTTGCATCTTCAGATGCATAGGACTGCCGAAGCAGGTTCTCAGCTCTTGGGCACAATCCTGGACAGGTCGCCACTCTGACGCAGGATAGTTTAATAGCTCATTCACCCCAGTAAGCTGGTACTCATTTTGTTGACCTTGTAAGGATGACAGGTTGAGTCGACCTGCCTCGTGTTAATTCAACGGAATGACAGGGGCTTGAACTCAACACCATGAGATGTCAAGCCAGCCACCTTAACCGTTAAGCCAACACCAGGCTCAGCTGCCCTATTACCAATGCATTATTTTGTAAACCCCATAAAGTTTCTGAGAGTAGAAGTGCAGCATATAAAAAATAAATAATCTGATCAGTGAAATCTCTCCACTGAGCCTTTTGCTGAATGGTGACTTGCTTATGCAGTCGGCGTGCAACATTTTAATCTGTGAAGCATAATATGTTGGCCTCTTGGAGTGGTAGAATTGCTTACAGATACGCAATGCATACTAATAATTTTGAGATGACAAAGCAAGAATAGAGAGGCACTCAGTAGAGCACATACCTCCACCAGGCTCAAAGGTTTACGCTTTGAATCTCTTCACTGATAGGCCGGATTTGCTGACCTGAACCAAAATTTAATCAGCTTGTTCTTGTTATATTAACAAACTAATCCAACAAGTTTTGTCATAATCCATTCACAACCTTTTAAAATATGATATACAAGCCGAAAGCACCTGGCGTTGCCCGGGTTCTTTTTGAATGAATTTACTACTATAATTCAGCTTTTATGCACGGCCGTATAAGATTGACGACTATAATTCAGCTCAGCTTTTAATTGCAAAATGGGCCCAGCCCGGCTGTAGCGGCCTCGACAGGCCTCGCCACCTAGCCTATAACCTTCCCGGGGCCCGTCCTGACATTTTTGGTTCTTTTTGAATGAATTTGCTACTATAATTCAGCTTTTACTCGCGGCCGTAGAAGATCGACTACTATAATTCAGCTCAGCTTTTAATTGCAAAATGGGCCCAGCCCGGCCGAGGTGGCCTCGACCGGCCTCGCCACCTAGCCTATAACCTTCCCGGGGCCCGTCCCGACATTTTAAGTTATTTTTGAATGAATTTGCTACTATAATTCAGCTTTTACTTGCAGCCCTAGTAGATTGACTACCATAATTCAGCTCACCTTTTAATTGCAAAATTGGCGAAGCCCGGCCGAAGCGGCCTCGACTGGCCTCGCCACCTAGCCTATAACCTTCCTGGGGCCCGTCCCAACATTTTAAGTTCCTTTTGAATGAATTTGCTACTATAATTCAGCTTTTACTCGCGGCCGTAGAAGATCGACTACTATAAATCAGCTCAGCTTTTAATTGCAAAATGAGCCCAGCCCAGCCGAAGCGGCCTCTACCGGCCTCGCCACCTAGCCTAAAACCTTCCCGGGGCCCGTCCCGACATTTTTTGTATTGGAGGTTTCTTCCTATCTTTCACCGTTCAAGAGATTAGCTTGCGCAGACAAACAAACAAACAAAAACTTTCTTTTATATGTATAGATATCGTTTCTGGCCTAATCTCTCAATGCTGAAGAATTACTTAAAATAAATAAATAAAATTATCGTATCCGGATATTCACCAAAATGTCATCAACTCGTCTGTGCGACACACCCATTCTGCCCACCAAGTTTCATCTGAATCCGTCCGCAACTTTTGAAATATCGTGCTATTTATCGTTTTTAGCCCGATCTCTCATTGGTGAAGATTCATTAAAAAATTTTTATAGGATCCAGATTAGGGTGCATCAAACGCCCTTAGGTTCTTGGATTTTAATGTCTATTCTCTCAAATGTTACACTTGTTGGTAGAAGTATGTATGCAAAAAATAAATGAAATCAGAGGTGGTCCTGGGTGGCCACCGGCCACTTTTATATATTTAGGGCCATTTTCGGGGCCGCACTATGTAAAAATGTTTGATTTTGTTATTTTACACCCAAACCTAGTCATGTTTGGTATCAAATTGAAGGTCTTGATGAGAGGAATACAAATATAACAATTTTATGCAAAAAACGATGGTTTGATAATTAGTTTGTATTTTTACATGAATGAAATCGGAGGTCTAATCGTGGGTCCCATACTAGTAGTCTAATAATATCCTTTATTTTCTTTCAGATGGCAGATAAGAAGACCAGATTAGCAAGTGCCATTTTTGGTCTTGGCAATGCTTTTACAGAAGCAGATGGTACATTGACAGGAGTCCGCCTCCCAACTTGCCGGCAGGTTCTTCGATGCGTGATGTGGTACATCCAGAAAGAAATATGTGAAGGCAAACAAACTCAGCCACTGAAATGGAAATCTGCCAGCATCGTCCTTATCCAGCTGAAAAAATTCTACACTAAAGCAAATATTCCTATGCTTTCAGACCATCAATGCTGCAAACTAATACTTGACCTTCTTAATGACAATAACAAATTGCGTCAAATACCTGTTTCTCGCCGAGAATCTCCAAGCACTTTGGCTAAGTTGCAAACCATGAATGAACGTCTTGATAAGACCTTTGGTGTATGGACAAAAGATGCAATGACAAACATTAAGAATGAGGAAGATAGAGTATTTTTAGAGTCAATGAAATCTGACAGAGTAGCCTCATTTGGTGGTGTTGACAAGAAGAAAGTTGATAAAGATCATAGAAAAGAAAAACGCCTCTTAGCGGAAGCTTCAAGACGAGAACGTCATGAATCATCCAGTGTACAAGAGATGACAATTAGTTCTGTATGCTCTGATGATAGTGACTCTGCAGATAGCTTGGAAGAAACTGAAGAAGAGGCGATTCCAGAGTTTCAAAGGAAGCGTAGTCACCACAGATCAACATATGCAGGTACATCTGCCTTTATTCCTCATGATATTCTGAAAAGACATTCAGTTGTGTCTGTTGCTACTCGACTAAACATAACTCCTGTTCAACAGGTTGCGCTCACCAAAGCTGTAATTCAAGAGGCAGGAGGTGATCCACGTCGTGTGGCCAAGTCGTACTCAACTGCTGATAAGGCTCGACGATCAATAACAAGTGCTATCGCCAAAGATATTCAAGAAAATTGGATCGCCCCAACAGCTGCAACACTTCACTGGGATGGCAAGCAGATACCAACGCTCACAAACAAGAATGTCAAGGAAGAAAGATTGCCAGTGTTGGTTGGGAATGCCACTGATGTAAAGCTACTGGGGGTGGCTAGATATCCTCCTGGAAGTGATAGGTCATCAGGTGACATCATTGCCGAGCACACTTACACGTATCTACATTCATGGAAGTGCAAACAATCAGTTGTCAACTTATGTTTTGACACAACAGCATCAAACACTGGACACGTTACAGCTGCCTGTGTTACCATTCAATCAAAACTGGACCGTGCTCTTCTGTGGTGTGCATGTCGCCATCATGTTGGAGAGGTAATCCTGGATCATGTGTTTGACGTTCTCAAAATTGAGGCATCAAAGTCTCCAGAAGTATCTTTGTTCCAAAAATTCCAGAAGAATTGGGAACGCATATCGCATGCAAAGAATGAAAGTTTAACCAAAATTGACATTTCCATGTACAATGACTATGCACAACAGCTGCTTTTATCCTGCAAAAACAAGGTTTTAAGCACAATCCGCACAAGCGCTTCATACTGTAGGGAAGACTACAAGGAAATGGCACAACTCTGCCAGGTAGTCCTCGATGATGATGTCACAAAACAAGGAACACTCCACAGACCAGGGGCCATGCATAAAGCAAGGTGGATGTCAAAGATTCTTTATTCCATCAAAATATGCCTACTTGAAGAGCAAATTTCTCTACTACCTCGAGGAACTGTAACAACACAACATCAACAGAAAAAACTGAAGGAGTTTGTTGTTTTTGTTGTTTATATTTATTGTGATTGGTGGCTCATATGTCAGTCTGCTTCAAATGCCCCATGGTTTGATTTGTGCTTTTACAAGACTCTGCTCAACTATAAAGCTGTCAACTCAACCATTTCAGTCAGCGCTGTGAAAGCCTTTGATAGACATTTGTGGTATTTAACCCCAGAACTGGTTGTTTTGGCACTGTTCAGCAATGCAATTCCTCAAAAGGATCGTCGTGCCCTTGCAGATGTGTTACTGGCCATACAACCAGATGAAATGCCAAGCACTCCAAAACACCGCTACGGTTCTGGATATGGCAAACCGTCATTTCCAAAAATTACAGAAGCGACAACCCTGGCTGATCTTGTGAACGAGGACTCGTGGTTTACAGTAAACCTTCTTCACCTAGATATGACCTTCCTAACAGAGGATGTTGACACTTGGCAGAACAATGAGCACTTCAAGGCAGCCAAGTCCATTGTGGATGGGCTTAATGTTGTGAATGACCCTGCGGAGAGAGCAGTAAAGCTCGCAACTGATTTTGTCTCAACTGCAAGAAGAGAAGACCACTTCCAAAATCTTCTTCAAGTGGTTGAATGTGACCGCCAAGCGAGGCCAAATTTGCGGAAACGAGCAAAGTTGGAGTAGTGACATTGGCGTTGTGCTTAATACATTTTCAAACTTTTAATCAATGAAAGTACAATACTACAACACTGTACTACAACTTTGTAATATGAAGAACGATTTTGGTTAATTTTACATTGACATGTAAGGTTGTTTTAACTGTTTGATATTAGGCATTTAGTAAAAGTAGGACTTTACTTTTGTATATAGGTATAATGGTTAATTTTACATTATCTTGTAGTTAATTTTACATTATCTTGTAAAGTAGTTTAGCTGTGGCCCTAAATGGCCCTAAATATATAAAAGTGGCCGGTGGCCACCCAGGACCACCTCTGATTTCATCTATTTTTTGCATACATACTTCTACCAACAAGTGTAACATTTGAGGGAATAGACATTAAAATACAACAACTTTTTGAAAATCATGGGGCGTTTGATGCACCCTAATCCAGATCCTAATCCGTATCGTCACCAAAATCTAATCAATTTGTCTGTGTGACACACCCAACCCTTCCGCCAAATGGCGGCCAAATCTGTACACAACCTTTTGAGATATCCTCGTCCCACACAAACAAACAAGCAAATAAAAAAATCACTCATAGAGCGGCACTTGGCAAAAGAGAATAAAGTAGAATGGCACTCAGTAGAGCATCCTTTTAACCTCAAAATAATTGATTTTGATTTCAGTGAATTGAATTTGATTTTAGTGACCTGATATGCGAATCGTCTTCACATTTTAAGTTAATCGGATTAACATTGACAATTTTAGAAATTCGGCCTATGTTGACCTTTTGGCCTATGTTGACCTCAAATATAATGGGTGGTTGAATTAATTTAGCTGATATGCAAATCCCATTCATATTTCAAGTCAATCACATGAAAATTGAGAATTTTAGAAATTTGAAAAAAGTGGTTGACCTTTGGTCTGTGTTGACCTTTTGACCTCAAAAATAAACAAGATTCTATCGGACCACCAACCTCACCATTTGGTGAAGTTTCGTGAAGATCAGTTTTAAATTGTGACCTGTAGGCAAGTATAAGCGAGCGGAAAGACAAACACACAAACCGGAGTGATCAACATACTTGTCCAAAAAAAATGTTTTTTTGCGAAGTAACAAAGAGGCAGGGGTGAAAATATAAACTTCATCCACATTTGGCGGGGGTGGCAGCTATATGCATCAGGATTTCACAAATAAGGGATCTAACGTCAAAACAAGGAATTTCCATTTTGATGAAAGGCATGGAGACCCGTCACCAAGATCGCAAAAACCCGGGAGATGCAGTGCACCCCGAAAAAAGGGCTCATGCCGTGTCGTGTCCAGCTGTTCCGTGGAGTGGTGCAAAACCCAGTCCCAAGATTTGCATCTTTACAAATGCCATAATACTAGAAACTTGCAGCACCCTTGGAGCAATGCTGACCTTGTAGGATACCTATTTCGCTGAATGTGGTCATCCCTCCAGAGAAGACTGCGAAAGAAACAATGAGCGAGGATGACAGCCAAAACTGTATCATAGAACAAGAGTGAACCCAAGGGACGACTGTTATTGTATCCGGAGGCTAAAGATCTGCTCTTTCCGATTTGTTAAAAAATCAGTGGAGTAATATTTTGGAGAATTTGTTGAGTTGTGCCTTCATTTATTGTATTAAACTAGCCGAAAGCACCCGGCGTTTCCAGGGTTCTTTTTGAATGAATTTACTAAAATAATTCAGCTTTTACTCATGGCCGTAGAAGATTGACTACTATAATTCAGCTCAGCTTTTAATTGCGAAATGGGCCCAGCCCGGCCGAGGCGGCCTTGACCAGCCTCGCCACCAAGCCGATAACCTTCCCGGGGCCCGTTCCGATATTTTTAGTTATTTTTTAAATGAATTTACCACTATAGTTCAGCTTTTACTCGCGGCCGTAAGTTTGGAACAACCAGGACTCTTCCTAGAGCTGGCCGCCCAGCTAACCTGAGCAATCGGGGGAGAAGGGCCTTGGTAAGAGAGGTAACGAAGAACCCGATGGTCACTCTGGCTGAGCTCCAGAGATCCTGTGTGGAGATGGGAGAAACTTCCAGAAGGACAACCATCACTGCAACACTCCACCGATCTGTGCTTTATGGCAGAGTGGCCAGACGGAAGCCTCTCCTCAGTGAAAGACCGCTTGGAGTTTGCAAAAAAGCACCCAAAGGACTCTCAGACTGTGAGAAACAAGATTCTGTGGTCTGATGAAACCAAGATTGAATTGTTTGGCTATCCGTCTGGCCTCATGGTTTCGACTTCGAAATCATGGCTCGGTTTTTGCTCTGATATGCTTTGTCAGCTGTGAGACCTTAGATAAACAGGTGTGTGCCTTTCCAAATCATGTCCAATCAATTGTATTTACCACAGGTGGACTCCAATCAAGGTGTAGAAACATCTCAAAGATGATCAAGAGAAATGGGAGGCACCTGAGCTAAATTTCAAGTGTCATACAAAAGGGTCTGAATACTTATGTCAATGTGATATTCAGGTTTTTCTTTTTAATAAATTTGCAAAACTTTCTAAAATCCTGTTTTCTCTGTCATTATGGGGTATTGAGTGTAGATTGATGAGGGGAAAAATGAATTTAAACGATTTCAGCATGAGGCTGCAACATAACAAAATGTGAAAAAGTGAAGGGTCTGAATACTTTCTGAATGCACTGTATATACATGTAAATATGTACATACAGTCGTGGCCAAAAATATTGGCACCCTTGCACATTTTTCAAATAATGCACTATTTCTTCCAGAAAATTGATGAAATTTAAAAATATTTTGGTATCCACATTTGTATTTCTTTGGTTTGCAGTGGAACAAAACAAAAAAGCTGAAAAAATTGATAAATCCGAGCTCATTCCACAGATAAATCTTAAAATGGCCCGGACAATATTATTGGCACCTTTTAGAAGTTGTTCGACATAATTACATTTCAAGCAGGTGATTCTCCTTTACTTTGGAATTGAACTCACCTGTGGTTAGTTGCAGGTGCCTGCAATATAAAAATCACTCATTCAACCAGTTTGAAAAGAGAAAACGAGTCATTCTGCTGTTTTGTGTCACTGTGCGTACCGCAATGAGCATGGAAAAAAGAAAGAAAACCAGAGAATTGTCTGAGGAGGTCAGACACAAGATTGTAGCCAAGCATGGACAATCTCAAGGCTACAAGTCCATCTCAAGAGACATTGATGTTCCTGTGTCTACAGTACACAATGTTATCAGGAAGTTTAAGGCCCATGGCACTGTAGCCAACCTCCCTGGACGTGGCCGCAAGAGAAAACTTGATCGAACATTGCAGCGAAGGATTGTTTGTGGTGGAAAAAGCACCTCTACCAACTGCCAAACAGATTCAAGCTGACCTTCAGACACAAGGCATGACAGTTTCAACTCGCCCCATCCGTCGCCAACTCAATGAAAGGGAGTTCTATGGTACGAAACCCAGGAGGACCCCAATGCTGAGAAAGCCAGCCTGGAGTTTTCCAAAACACACCTGAATAAGCCTAAATTATTCTGGGAAAATGTCCTACAGACAGATGAGACCAAATTAGAGCTTTTTGGTAAAGCACATCATCTCTATGTTTACAGCAAACAAAATGAAGCCTTCAAAGAAAAGAACACCTTCCCTACATTCAAACATGGAGGATGTTCAGTGATGTTTTGGGGTTTCTGTGCTGCCTCTGGCACTGGGTGCCTTGAATGTGTGCATGGCATCGTGAAATCAGGAGATTACCAAGGCATTTTAGAGCACAATGTTGAACCCAGTGTTTGAAAGCTGTGTCTCCGTCGAAGGTCATGGGTCTTGCAGCAGGACAATGACCCCAAACATACTTCAAAAAGCACCCAGGAATGGTTCAACACAAAAAGCTGTAATGTTCTGAAGTGGCCAGCAATGAGTCCAGATCTAAATCCCATTGAACACCTGTGGGGAAATCTAAAAACAGCAGTTGGGAGAAGGCACCCTTCAAATCTGGGAGAACTGGAGCAGTTTGCACAAGAAGAGTAGGCCAAACTGCCAGTAAAGAGATGTAGGAAGCTCATTCATGGCTATAGGAAGCGCTTGACTCCAGTTATTTTTTCAAAAGGCCGTGCTTCCAAATATTAAATCTAGGGTGTCAATAATTTTGTCAATGCCATTTCTTTTTATTTTCTGATTTGAAAGGATATATTGAGTTCTGAATCAAAAACAAAGGTTCTGTAATATTAACAGTGAAATAAATAATTGTGGAGACCAAATAATTTTGTCAATTTCAACTTATTTTTAGAGAAAATTGTGAGTTGTTTGAAAAAAGTGCAAGGGTGCCAATATTTTTGGCCATGACTGTATGTATAGTCTATATTGTATATGACTGACTGATGTAGATATTGTATATGAATATATATATTGTATATGAATACTCTACAGGATGTTGGTTCTGCCAAAGCAGTTTCTTGGCAAGAGCAATGCTGGGTAGGAGATTTGCCATCTTTCTCCCATCTGATATGTATGTATGTATGTATATACATATATATATATATATATATATATATATATATATATATATATATATATATATATATATATATATATATATATATATATATTTATATATATATATATATATATGCAAATGTGCATGTATATGTACTTGCATATGATTAGGCTATTATTAAAATAAAAAACTGTCCTTGCGTTAATTGGAACAGATGACTGCCCTTTGTGTGTTCTCGGATGCAAATGATCATAGTGCACCCACACACTTCCAATACACTTCGTTTAATGACATGTGGGTGGAACTTTAAAAGTAGGAATGGTACTCTTCTCAAGTCACATCACATGTGCATTGAAAGTCTGGTGCAAGCTTAAATAACGATTCAGGTTTTCTTATATCATCCGACATTGCACTCATTGAAGTGACACTGATTTATGTGTCCAGAGGATGGACTTCTAGTATAGCTACTCAGCATTTTCTGACATCCGACAGCATGTTTTAAGATGTCACAAGCTGCAAAGATTGACATGGTGTCAAGCATGTAAATCGTGAACCCAGGTTGGTCTGAAGATTATTTTATCAACTACGATTTCCAGGAATATTTTAGAAATAATAAAATAATAAAATTTAAATAATAAATAATAAATTTTAAAAAATAAAAGAAATTTAAATAATAAATTTTAGAAATAAATAATAAATAACAAAAGGACCTGAAAATGTTCAAGGAAGCAGTATTATAAAGCATCACATATACCTTATGACGCCACAGTAGTTGGTGACTTATTATGGGCTGACAATTGCAGACAAAATGATGTCGTGAACAGTGTTGTAGTGAACATGACAGTGTTGTATTCCAACAAGATAGCACTTCAACCCATTGTTGTTATGGCAACGATTGAGAAACATAAAAAGGAGTCACCTACACTAACGTATTGTACTGACACTGACAAAAAAAAGCATTAACACATTGAGTTTGATGCTAAGTGGTGGTAGATTGCCAAGTCGAAAGCCCATAGGGAGGCAGAGCAGGACTGATTGAATTCACGCAGGTTTTTTCCAGAGGCAGGGACACAGTGGAAGGAAGAAATCAAGGTGTGCAGACAGTCTTGAACTGGAGCGACATCCCTCCATATATTACCAAAGAGAACAACCCCTAAGGGAAAGTATGTAAACTCAGCATTTTTAAGCATTCGTCTTCACAACAAAATGCTCAATTAGGGAATATATTTTTGTAGAAAAATGTTTTAAAGAATCAAAACGTGGTGAGAAAGCTGAACAGATGTACTTTCCTCCAAAGGTCAAGGTACATGGTCATGGAAAGCTTGTTAAAGCACAACAATGCACCTCGACCCTTAGGCCAAAATACATGTGGTGATGTATTAAACACATGCCTCCTGGCCTTAAGGTCAAAAAAACATGGTTACACAAGCTATTCCTGCTGTTTCTGCCTTGCAATTTATTACGAGGCTACAAAAGTCAAATTCAGCGTTATGTGGAAGGGGGTCGGGGATCCATAGACATATCGTGTTAAGAATAGTATGGAGGGACCATGCAATCACATAGGTTAGATTACTCTTGTAACATGGAAATTATCAGAGTAAGTCATCTTGAAAATGTGTACTGAGGAGGTAGTGAGTGTTAACTTTAATCAGTATAGACTGTAGAGTAACATTGTTTTTTGTAAAACCTCCTGTCGGTGAGGCCAGGTGGAGGAATTCTGGTCACAAAGGCATGATAAATGCACTTCACAGGGCAATGGACACTTTCAAGGTGCTACGAGCAGGCATGGCTGTCCCGTAGCAGTCTCGCTCGCAAGGAACTGTGGGATGGGCAGCGTTGTGTGCTGTGGGGGTTGGGGGGGGGGGTATGGTAAGGCGCTGCCCCCATGCAGTGGAGTTACCTATGGGACCCAGCTGTGGGCAATTCGAATTCTGGAAAGTTCCGCCTCCATCCTAGGAAGTGGCCAATGGGGACAAAAAAAGCTGATGTGCGCATGTGTGCCCTCTCGTTGCTTCACCCTCTGAGGAAGAGGCACCCCTCTCATCTCACCTCCCTCATTACCATTGGCTCTGCTCCATTGCTCCCTGAGCCACACTTCATCCGGGTAGCGCCGAGCTCCAACAAGTTCGTAGCAGCCACAAGCCCACCTGTTCTCCTTGTACCTCATGTGAATGTGGTATTTGGCGCCATTAGGGGGGGGGGGGGATTAGGATGTATTTATTTAGTTTTCTTTGTACATAAGTTTGCTTGTCCCTCATCCCTATTCGTGTCTGGCCACTGCTTGGTTCGTTCCATCATATTTTTAGCATATTGTCCACACTTATCCCGATATTCTCTTTTAATAAACCCCCTTTTATTTTCAGAAATGTCTTCTCACCCTTTCCTTCCATCCATTTCACCACCAGGTTCGGCTTTGTTTGAGTGATCCTTGGAGAATCGTGCTAATATGGAATGCAAGATCTTAAACACTGTTTGTCCTTCGCAGAGGTCTTATACCCCTGGCATAGATTGTCTGTGTATGAATGAATGAATGAATGATCGTTTTAAGGCCATTTTCCCCGCTAGAGCGGGGGTTAGCCTTGCGGGCTCCATGACAATCATGGTTCCCTGTTTGAGGCAATGTTTTTATGGCCGGATGCCCTTCCTGACGCCAACCCTTGGTCACGCTCTGACGATGCGCAGGGATACGGTGTACCTATTCTAAACCGGGGTACACACCGGGATCATTCATCCCAGCAAGCTGTACAAGCTGGTACAAGTAAAAAATAAAACTTTAAAAAAAATCAATTTGTCGACCTCGGAAGGAGGACAGGCTGAGTCAACCCCCCTGGTATTAATTCAGCGATCGACCGGGATTCGAACCCAGGATCCTAGGTATCCCAAGCCGGCACCCTAACCACTAAGCCAACACCAGTGCTGTGTGTCACATATTATTCGCTTTTTGTATGTTTAAGAAAAATTGCAAGCATGACAAAGAGAAACACTACCCAAGCAAACAATAAAAATAAAACCAGCTAAACATATTCCGAGATAATGGAACAAGTAAAAATTTCACCACGTCCATCAAGAAGATGCAAATCTTGAAATACAAGCACAACCCCTGACACAAGAATGTCTAATGTGTTGTTCAAACCAAATGCAAAACGTTTTCTTCCAAAGCAAGAAGATAATCATGCCTTCCGCAGCCTCACCAGCACAACTCACAATTCTCGAATGATCAATGTACCTTGTACCACAACGATTTACCTTAATAGGCCCAAACAACATCACCTCCCATGATGGAACTGTGCCTCCTCCCAATTCCCCCTAACTACCTTGTTGAGACTTCTGCCCAAAAGGATTTCGCTCAATTGTACATGTCCCCTAATATGAACTTTTTTCAATTATAGACGGTGAAACTTTTCTGATGGTAATGTGGTTACCATCAGAAAAGCTGACATTGACCACATTACCAGCAGAAAAGTTTCACCGTCTATAATTGAGAACAGTTAATATTAGGGGACACCAAAAGGCACATTCAACAATATCCTGCATGGTAATGCACTACACACAGCCAACCATGACAATTTACTTTAATCTCCAGAGAAAACTTCTTGATGACACTTTTTTATTTTATTACTATGCTATCATCTCTTGAAACGTCTTTTGATGCAACAAAAAGTCCAGACAAGGAACACGATGCAACAATCCCTTAATACAACCAACAGAAACCCTGCTTAAGATCATAAATTTGCACAATCTTCTTCAAAATATTTTCAAGGGTTTTGAGACCTCAATTGTACATCTGTAATGCACAAACTGCTCCCCTTCACTCTTTCATTCCTCTTTTCTCGCGCCTCTGGAACAAACTCCCACACTCCCGTCAATCCCACTCGTCCCTCCAGGTCTTTAAAACAGCTGTTCACCACCATCTCTTATCTTTCCCCATCCAAAACCTTAATCTTTTCTACCCCCGCTAATTCACCCCAGATCCACCTTGTTTGAAATTCCAACTTCCTTCCTGGAAGTCCTGGCAGTGTCCATATGTTTTATACCTCTCCCACCCCTCCCCCTCCCCCATTCCCATGCCCCCCCCCCCAAAGCCCTCTCCCTCCCACAGATCTCTCGATGTCCCTGCTCTCAGATGTTGTGTTTGTGTTCCTCCCCCTCTCGCCCCATCTTGTCTACCGCTCCCGATGTTATATGTTTTATGTGTCGGTTTGTCTTTCTGTGTGATTAATGTTAGCTCTTACACGAGCCTCGATCTTGTATAAAAAAAAAAAAAAAAATAATCTCTGCCTTTTATAAAGTGCAACAGTGTGTTGAGAATGATACAGACCAAGGAACAGCATCAGACAACATGTCATTCATAACTCTTCTATTATGCAAACCTCTCGTCAATTAAACTAATGAGGGATGAAAACTCCTATCAGGGCGAAGATGTATTATGGACAATAATTATGCCTCTGCAGCCGAAGGCCGGAGACAGTTTTCGAGTTGTCAGTGTGGCTGTCCCTCCGCTCATCCGTTATCGGTTTTTTGTTACCAAGGCAACTTGTTAACCACTGAAGATATTTCAACCAAACTTAGCAAAAGTAATGACGGTAATATAGTTATGAACCAATTACATATTTGGTTGAGAAGATCAAAGGTCAAAGGGCACTTGCCCTTTAATTGGAAATAACTTGTTCCCGCAATAAATTGTGAACCACTGAAGATATTGCAACCAAACTTCGTAAAACTATGGACTTCAATTTTGGGTTCAACACAAAAGTTACAGGGCATGTGCCATTTGCTAATTTCATGGACAATAGCTCAAGTTAGAAGCATCTGATGTATCTTCTACTTATCTCTCACTTTCATTATTATTATTATTATTTTTGTATACAAGATCGAGGCTCGTGTAAGAGCTAACATTGATCACAAAAAGACAAACTGACACATAAAACATAAAACATGATAAAGGGAACGGGAAACAAGATGGAGAGCAGGGACATCTGGAGATCTGTGGGTGGGAGAGGTCTTGGGGGGAGGAGGCCTGGGAAGACTAGGGGGGGGGGAGGGGTGGAGAGGTATAAAACACATGGACACTGCTAGGACTTCCAGGAAAGAAGTCGGTATTTCAAAAAAATGGATCTGGGGTGAATTAACGGGGGTAGAAAAGATTAAGGTTTTGGATGGGGGATCAAGCTGTTTCAAGATCAAGCTGTTTTAAAGACCTGGAGGGAGGAGTGGGATTGAAGAGAGTGTGGGAGTTTGTTCCAGAGACGGGAGAAAAGAGGAATGAAGAGTGAAGGTGATTAGAGTGACGTTTTATTGTGATTATGTGACCTTTTATTGAGATCAAACGTACCAGCGAGCTGACATTGACACATTTGTGTCAAATTCTATTTTCTACTTTCTTAAACTACATTTGATTGAATCTTCCAATTAGGAAGCGTCAGCCCAATGATGGCAACACCATCATTTACATTCCCTGTGCTCCCAGAAAAAATGTGTTAAACCCACCAGCGCAAACTATCATTTAGCATTATAAGGAAGTAAAGACAAGAAAAACCTCTTGCAAGACAAAAAGGGAAATACATATGTAAGACATGCAATCGAGATTATTTCTCTACTCACTGACTCTCTTGCCCTTCACCTCCCCCAACCATACAGACAGTTGCGAATGATCCACAATGGACATCTTGATTTCCTGACAGGCTTACACTCAGATGTATCATGCTGACTCAGCGTAGCTGAAAAAAAAAAAACAACAAAAAAAAAAAACAACTTAACCAACCTTTATTGAATTGATGATTGCAGAATCTCCAAATGACCTCGCCATCAGATTCCTCTGCCCTCGCTTCATTCCCGTTGAGAACGACCATGTTCATTCGATGTTTTTTTTCTTATTTGATTGAGTCAATCTCCATGCATTTTGCTTTCCCTTTAAACTTTATTGTTGATGATACGCCACCAAACAATCACTTCTGGATTCCTGCAAATTCCTCCACTTACTTTCTTGTGAATTTCCAAGCAACAAATTTTCTTGTCAAAATGAATCCCATGTTGCATTCTTGCAGATACCCCTGATATGCACATTAGCAAAATGTGTCCGAGCAGCAACTGCAGCTTTGGTCTCGTTACATTGTTGCAAATGTTCATTCTACTTCTGCCACATGACTATATATTCCGAGGATCACATTTCAGGGTTGTCATCTCATCACATGATGGCAAGTCCTCAAATATAACGCTTCCACTCCAGTTCATGTTGACATTTGATGTGCTGCCACTCTCTAATCTATCCCAAAGTATATGGTCATCTTCACTGCACATGCGACTTTGGAGTGAGGGCACCGTTGGAAAACGTGCTGGTTCACCGCAAATATTACTTACATATATCATCTTCAGAACAATTTTTCAAAATGTGACCAGACTTCCCAGCCAGCAACACTTTGGATCAATAAATGCTAATCTCAGATGATCAGGACTGGCACAGCACTTCTATCATTTAACCTGTCCAGTACAATATGACAAGCCGAAAAAACGACCAGCTGCAGCTGCCACCCTGTTGGAAAGAGTCAACAACCCTTCCATTCCTTCAGAACTCAAACGCCAGTACCTTACAAATGAACTTACCCGATGATCCAACAGAATCCCTGGCCATCTCTGAAACACCACAGCAAATAGAAGCTGAAACAGCCATCTACACCTTGGTAATGATTGTTGATCTCACTCCGAAATCAACAGCCATCCACACTCCAGCGATATCTGACAAAGCAGCATCTGCCACACACTTCCGCAGTTGATGTTCACCTTCTGGCTGCACCAACAACACAAGTCAGCAAAAAATACAGGGCAACATGTACAATGTTTGATATCAGATAACATGTAGAATGCCAGGAAGCAAAGTGAATCAAGATGCCTCTTTTTCCGAAGCAAAAATGACAGCAATGACAAAAGCATTTTATATCAATTTGATAGAGAAAGGGTTAACCACTGCATACATTCTGCCTTGTGGAATTAAAATAAACAAGTCATTGATGATGCACATAAATCAAACCTGCGAGAAAGGAGAAGAATATACTGTAATAACAATTATCTGCAATTGACTAGTCGAGTCTAGTTAACATGTCTCCAGTAGTCGAGCAACAAGTGTATCATAAAGACCCCTCCACAGCATTGAAAGGAGTCAGTCGAGAATCTGCTGAACTAGCGTACCGTGGAAAGTCAAGCACAGCAGGCATTGAGCCATGTCCCAGCAGCCAAGCTCCAGAGCATTTAAAGGAGGCAGGCAAGAATGTGGACAGCCATCTTACGAAATTTCACCAAATGTCTGTCCGTCCGTCCGTTCCCAGGTACCGCAAAAACGGCTGAATCGATCGCAACGAAATTTTGGGTGGGTAATCCTGAGACTCCCTGGAGTAAAATAGGCTATATTGTTTGTCCAATTTCAGCTTTGGTGTCCAGCATTTTTAAGTTTGGACTCCTGCCTAACTTTATTGTCCCTGGTACCGCAAAAACGGCTGCACCGATCGCAACGATACACCTCCATGCCCGTGGGATTCGCATGAGTGACCCAACTAGTACTCCATAATGCAACAGTCTTGATAGCCTGGGTAACATCAAAGGATTTGGCAAGGCAAAGAATGCCCAATTAACACATCACTTTTGAGGTGAGTGTTACGTGCTCCTCCCCGACCCCCTGGTCGTACCTCCGAGCCCCGAGAGGAGTCATGGCAGAAAAATGTGTTATTCTGTCTGTCAAAGATCAATGGAGAAGCCACCCCAATTGTTACTCACAAACAAATATTGTATTGAGATCACACAAGAATAACGGCACAACAACAATAGTATTCAAAAGTACAATCAATATGTCCTATGATGGTACCATCAGTTTTGCAATATTTAACTCACTGTGCTCCAAGTGAGTGTACCAAGAACATTCCCCAATGTCCCTTATTCCCGGCTCCAAGACGAAGTTGATTCGCTCCAGCGATCACTAGAACGATGTCCAAACAACCAGAATCCCGTGCGGTTGGCCAGGGCAGTCACACAGCCGAAGCTGTACAAAGGCACCCTCAAGGCGACTGGGAAGTCCAAAGGTGCCCTACAGGCGACCGAGAGATCACACCCTCGGGTATGGACGAATTAGCCTTCAAAATCCGCGTCACACACACGCCCCAGATCGACGTCTGAATGCGGTGAGAATTGTCGAAAAGAAACAAAACCGCGAGCGAAGCACAAATCCTGCGTGAGTCAAAATGGCCGACGACCCGGTCTCGTGGCGCACGGCACGGCGATGATTCTCCCTTGAATCGATCGCAAAACCTGACTTGCAGGTTGACCGGTCACAGCGATGACAACTCCGTCGTAGGAATTCCTCTCCCGGAAACCCAAAAGTTCGCTAGTGCCTCTGGCTCGCCAACGTTTGCTTCAGAACCCGGAGCAACTCGGCTTTCTTGTCCGACTCATTCGCTCCGCCCTTTTTTCTCTTCTTCTTCCTCGTCTTCCGGTTCCCAATCCGGTTTCATTTTTAAAACATTCCTTTTACCTTTTGACAATAATAATTGCTATTTCCCTCAAACAACAATAATAATAATACATGGAACCAGAAATGTCTCAAGTGGATGAAAGCCACCACAACGGAAGTGACGAATCTGTAACAGTGAGCCAGGAAACATTGTTCGTTATGAACAGATCATCATTCCAAGAAGCACCAGGGAGTGGACTTCTGTCAAAGGCAAACAAAATAATCTAATTTTCGTATTTGCTCGGTGGTCTTTCAGAGAAACATGATTAGCCCCCGTTGGGCTTAGTCTGAAACGGGGGCTTATGGATTTGGTCTCGTTTATGTGTCAGTGCTTCCGCAACCATATCTCAGAGATGTATGGACCAATTTTGTTCATACTTGGAAAAAAGACAATACATGGGAGTGTACATGTGCAGAAGATTTTTTTTTGTCATCCGACACAAGATGGCCAACTGACAGCCTTTAACTCCATACAGCACAATTATTAAAACCATGGCTATGTCACTTTATGTCTTTCTCTTCTTGCTCAGATATGGCATTTGGCTGTGTTGAAATTGGAGATCCACGTTTTGGATCATATTTCAATATATCACAGACCGATTGTGAATTTGATGAGATTTGTTTGATTGATGAGGCCGTGGCAAATTACTTTCAATTAATCACCAACAGTATGATACGTTTGAGACAGCGGAACATACATGCACACATATAAATCTTGAAATGTTTAATTGGAATGCAATACAGGAAAACCAATGTGTAGTGAACATACCCCGAGTAACGAGGGTACAGATTATTTTGTTATCACTGCCGTAAACTGAGCCAAATTAGCCTGCTGTTGGTGATCGGATGCTGTATTTCATGCCTAGTGGGATATGGATTACTGCGCATGGATAGTAGATGACATTAAATCCCAGCAGAGATCCCTGCTTCTTTCTCATCAAAAGCCTCTCCCTCCCACTGTTCTTTGATTAACATCTTTGCGTTTTCCATTGAGAGGTCATTTCACAAGCATTACATTAGGCCATCCATCGATGCATCCAATGACATAACCATTGTCGGGACAAGTGATGTGACAGATTCCTTCATCCCATTTCACGTTTCGCAGAGATAGGTGATCCCAAGAGTGGAAATGTCATTCCTATGCACTGTCTACCTGAGATGTATTATTCCTTACTAAATATAGCGTTCGATTAGAAAACGACTTGGATGGTCAAATACACAAGAATGATATTATGAAAATACATCAATTGTGAGTAGAGTTTAATTTAAAAATAATAATAATGTGTGTTCACCTGTTTGACATGCCATTCTTAAAATTTGCTTTTGATGCCGAGACTCAAAGTTCAATTTTTTTAATCCTATATTAGTATGTCCATTGTCTCCTAACGTCATTAGAATTAATGTAAATAGCATTACCTTCATCGCCGAGGGTGAACAGAGGTTATGTTTTCACACATATCTGTTTGTGAGCAGGATATGTCAAAAAGTTGTGGACGGATTCGTACGAAACTTGGTGGACAATTTGGATGTGTGACAAGGAAAAACTGATTCGATTTTGGTGAAGATCCGAATCCGGATCCTGATCCGAGAATTATTTAATTATTTTAAGTGATAGGACCCAAAACCAATCTACGATAAATGTATTTTTAAAATTTCAAAAAATTATGGACAACTTATGACAAAACTTGGTGGATGAGTTGGTAGGTGACAAGAAAAGCCGATTCGATTTTGCTTCAGGTCCGAATCCAGATCCGGTCTATCAGTAGGATACAAATCGTAAACTGGTCAGTCTGGCGGAGGTTTGCGCTCTACCGAGTACCGTTCTAGTATATAATCTGTTTCTGTACATTTTTATGTAAATACATTTATACTCACTGACTTTATATAATGTCTGGCGCACTTAAATGAAAAGACCACGTCAAACTGGATTTTTTTTTTTTTTTGTATACTGAATCGAGGCTCGTGAAAGAGCTAACATTTATTTCACAAACAAACAAACAAAACAAACCAGACAAACAAAATATACAAAAAGAGGGAGCGGAAGACAAGATGGGGAGAGAAGGGGAAGCACACAACCACAACATTTGAGAGCAGGGAGAAGTGTGGGAGGAAGAGGGCTTGGGGGCAGGAGGCGTGGGAGGGGGAGAGGGGGGGCAGAGGTATAAAACACAAGGGGACCGAAATTAGCGGGGGTAGAAAAGATCAAGGTTTTGGATGGGGGAGGATAAGTTTTTTTTTGTATACTGAATCGAGGCTCGTGAAAACTCGAGGCTCGTGATGTTTGCAACCTGTGCCGTCACGCCTGAGATAATTGTACATCTTGCAACAATGGTTGTTGCCCAGAACAGCACCTCCGTTCCCGTTAACTACACCTGACTAAAACTGCTTTTCTGTTGTTGACACAGTCGGTTTACGTCATTTTACGCACTTAACCACACCCATTTAAGTGTGAATGTCCCTCGCGCTTATACGTCACTAGAGCCCCGCCTCCACCAGGCTGATTGACAGGCTTTGTCCCGCCCACCCTCTATTACCTTCATATTCCTCCTATGCGTAGTTTATAAGCAGCTATTGATACTGTATACCTAATTTGCCTGGAATCTTTTCAATTTATGAAAAAGAAGTAGTCATGGAAATTATAAACTTATATAAAATTATAAACTGTAGTGGATTATAAAATTATAAAAAATTATAGAAATTATAAAAAAATTATATTATTAAATAAAATTTTATTAAATAAAATTATTATTTTATTTTATTTTATTTTTTTTAATTAAATTAAATATTTATTTATTTATTTATTAAATTTTATTATTAAATTATAATAATTTTATAATTTTATAAAATAAAATTATAGAAATTATAAAAAATTATAAACTTTCCATTATAAACTGTAGTGGATTCGTGTTTAAACCAACTCCTGAGCTTAAACCAATTTAAAATTAGGCCTGCAGAAAATAATAACAGGAAGAATAATTACAAAATCCAGCAATGCTGTCTGTTACAGTACTCGGATGTTGTACAGTCTGTGAGGCGGGTGCGCATGTGCGGAACCGCACTGGCAGGAATGGCGATGCTTGTGAAAGGTGCTGCAAAAACCTGGTCCATCAACTGCTTGAAACACTGTCCAAAAGTTTCAGGAGTGTTACTGGATGTGAAATCTTCCAAAGACGACTGGTACCGGAATGTAGTTTATAAGATTATGTTTGCATCTTGATATATATGGAAATGAACACTCAGTTTACCCTGTGTGCGCGTTGCACATCATGTGCAGCAAATTTCACCTCCCTGGACCATGTATTTATTGTTATTTAAAAAAAAACGTTTCTGTACACTGCCCTTGAGGCACGGTTTGTAAGCCAACGTCTACATTTCCAATAGAAGACACATAATTACTCTTTTATGGAAAATGTTTTTCGAGTTTGTTTTATCCTCAAACGTAGACCGTGGTAACACATATTTCTGTTAAAAGATTGACCTTTAAAACATACTCTTATGAAGGGGGACAGACCTCTACAAACACACAAACTAACATTGGGTTTCAGATTTTTATTAAGGTGAGATGGCAGGTCTATTAAAGTTTTCTTGTTTCAACAATTACATACTGTAAGAAGTCAATGTAACTTCCAATAGCAGAGTGTGGTGAATACACAAGAACTTACTTTTTCCACATGCGAAATTTGCATTTATGTTTATTTAAATTCTACAATGGACTACAAAATCTAAATGTTTCATGATATTTGTTATATTATATCACCTTTATCTATCAATATTGTTGAAATGAAGATCAAATAGCTGTATGTTGAAATATGTTGAAAAAGTCAAAACTTCACATGGGGTGTACTTACTTTTTCATGTGACTGTATATACAGACTTGGCATTTAATATGGAATATTTTTTTTGTGGGGGTGAACTTACTTTTCAAGATGTCTTAGAATCAAAAGTTCATTGGAATTATGTTGAAATTATCCTAGATTTTGTTAATGTGACCTTTAAAAGAAACAAAAACCACATTTGACATTTCGAAACAAATAAATTGATCCTTGAAAGTGATGTAAACTGATATCGAACTCAATTCATGGACAGTACTGTGTTAAACTTCTGTACGTTTTCCAGAAGTATCTCTTTATTTTGCACATTAGCCAAATTCTTTATAAGAAAAACAAAAGTTAAATTACGACTGGGATTACGGACAGTAAAATTACAGTTCAGTACTTTGTGTAACCCCCACGAGCATTCAGGAGAGCACGTACACGTTGAGGCATGCTGTTCACGAGATTTGCCAAGGTTTGGAAAGGAATCGCTTGCCATGCAGTGACAATAGCCTGCTGCAATTCACGCGCAGAGGTCGGCTGCTGGTCCAAGTGGTCAATTTGACGCGTTAATTCTGCCCACAAGTTCTCTATCGGATTCATATCCGGGGACATGGCAGGCCACTCCATATGCTCTACACCACGGTCAGCAAGAAAGTGTTGGATCATGCGAGCACGATGAGGCCATGCATTGTCATATTGGAAGACAAAGTTTCCTTGAAAGGCTGCACGAGCAAATGGAAGCAATGTTTCTTCCAGAATGGCCCTGTACTTGAACTGGTTCAGGTTTCCATTCAGAACAACCAGGTCAGTTTTGCCCCCTGCCAGAAAAGCAGCCCAAACGGTCACCCCACCACCTCCAGCTTGGACTCTTGGCACTATAAAATCTTTGTTGTAGGCTGCATGCACTTGTCTGCACACTCGGACGCAGCCATCTTGACGATAGACCAGAAATCTAGACTCGTCACGGAGGATCACGTGATTCCAGTGTCCTGGCTGCCATTTACGGTGCTCTCTGGCCCACTGCAATCGGTGCTGGCGGTGTTGTCTGGTCAGGCGTGGCTTTCTCAGGGGACGCCTGGCACGAAAGCCTGCTTGAACCAGTCGTTGGTTGACTAGCCTTCTGGATACAGGCACATTTGTCAGTTGCTGCCACTCAGCCCGAAGCCGATTAGCTGACTTGGTACGGCCATTGCGGACTAACCGGTGCAGCTGGCGATCATCCCTCCTTGTGGTTCTGCGGGGACGTCATGGCCTCGGTATTGGAGTAGGGACACCCCTCTGAGCATTTCGTTTCAGGATCTTTGACACCTGACCTTGAGTGATGCCATACTGCCGAGCAATAGCACGCTGTTTCATGCCGTAATTTCGTAAAGCCACCACTCCATGACAAACAGCATTGTCGAGTTCACGGACCATCTCCAGAGGAAGCGGCAATAACTTTTGGAGACGTGCAGCAGTTGTTTTCCACTAATACAGAATGCAACAACCCTTGTATACCCGACTGTGAAGCCAATCATCAAATGCACCTGTCCGTACATTTTGCCACGCTACCTGTGATATAATCCTGTTGTTGACTTCTTGCTGCGACAGACAATCATTGACATGGTTCTTTTAACAAATAAATCACCAAAGTGCAAAAGAAACTCACCAGATTGATATACTGAGTGAAGAAAATAAACCCAAGTCAAGAAGAAAAAAAAATTCCATATTAAATGCCAAGTCTGTATATATCTATATTATAATAGGCGACGGTGATTCTGTCTGTCTGTCTGTCTGTCTGTCCGGGGTGTGGCTACGCCGTTTGCAGAGTAGCTCCACCCATAGCTCCACCCATTCTTGGAGAGGATTCATGTAAACAAATATCCACCATTTTATTAACTCGAATAGCTTTGAGGCCTGTTTAGTTAGACCCGTGCTGTCTTTCTCTCTCACACAGGTTTATTTCAACTCAAATTCGATATATCATTTCATTTTTAACAGTCGCTAACATAGTTTTAGACTCGGTTGAAAAAAAACGGGAAGAAAATCCGATGAAAGTTTCCGTTTATAGAACGAAATGAATTCTCAAAGGCCTGTAACATAAAGCCCATTCCTTGAGTCACCCTCACGATTTTATATCGAATTCACCATCTGATTTAATTTTTATCGTTGGTTTTAGACTCGGTGTCAGAAATAATTGAGAACATTCACGCACACACGGGAAAATGCAGAGATATATATTTTTTTAAATCGCGCCAGGATGATACACGAAAATACACCGCCTAAAATAACAGTCGGGGAAAATGACGACATATATTAAAAATTCGCTTTTTCTTTTCCGTTAAGATATATTACTTTTCCGTTTGATGACAGTCGTCACAAAAACGTCAACAATGATGCCGACATATATTTCTTCGTTCTTATTTCATTCAACATTATTATCCGGAAGTAAAGGTTCACGTGTTCATTTCACGTGTGAAAAAACAAACTCCATTTCACGTGTGCATGGACGTGTCATTCTTTGTAAAATATATAAATTAACAGACGGGAAATTGCTGAGAGATATTTCTTCGTTTTTATTTTATTAGTTACGAGCAGAAGTACCCGGCGTTGCCGGGCGGGGGAAGGAAGAAGGAGGAGGGAGGGGCACGTACACTTTAAACGTGTATATACATGTGTGATGTGGGATATATACATGTGCCGTGGGACATGTGTAGGTGTGTGTGTGTGTGTGTGTGTGTATGCTTATGTGTCGGTGTACATGTGTGTGTATATGTGTGTGTGTACGTGTGTGTGTATGTGTGTGTGTATATATATATATATGTGTGTGAGTATGTGTTTATATATGTGTGTGTGTGTGTGTGTGTGTGTGTGTGTGTGTGTGTGTGTGTGTGTATGTATGTATGTATATATATATATATATATTGTAACGGTGTTGAGAAGTGTAACGAATTTGAGAAGTGTAACGGTTTTTGAAGAGTGTAACGATTTTGAAGGAAGTGTAACGAATGTGAAAAGTATGGTTTTGTTGTGTGTAACACCCTCGTAATGTAAATACTGGTCGCAGCCGTCCTCCTAGTTAATTCCATGAAACTTACACGTAGGCCACGATATATCTTTTTAAATAGTGTATTTCCTTATTCTATGTAGGCTAAATATGTGTTTCCCACTAGATTGACTTTGCATTGTATCAAACAAAATAAGCGTAGGTCCTTTCAATTTCCCCAAACGTCTCCGCTCTCCAAAGTTCCTTTAAAAAGGGGTGCGAGTGGCGTTCAATCCCGCAAGCCGCCATTGCCCATGTGCTCATCTCGGAGAAGAAAGGCGTGTCTCCACCTCGTCATAGAGGGGAGGAGTGAGCCAACCCCACTTGGCCAACCAGCACCGCGGTTAGCGACCCGGTAGGCGTGCCCTCGCAGCCGGCGGCTTGATTCCGCCCGGGGTAATAAAAGGGACTGGAAGGGACTGCTTGATCAGATGACCTGGGAGATGAGCGAAGAGGCGACACCAAGAGGAGCGGTGAGATGCGAATCGCTCCAAGCCAAAGAGGAGAGGTACTCAGAGAGGAAACCAGCTAAGGAGAGACGCGCTGAAAGGAGGGAGACGGCTCCACCAGAAGGAGAGGAGCAGGTGTGCCCGAGCCAGCGCGTGACGTCTAAAGCATCGGCAGCGGATACGCGACGAAGGGTTTTCCCGCCAAAAACCGCGAGGAATTGAGAGCTGCTGCCTCCGACCCTGCCTCCCTCTCCAGCAATCCACCTCAAGCCCTACCTGCCTGCAATATCCCCCGTGTAAGTGTGAACGTCGTCTGTCCTACTCGTTGTCTTGGGGTTAAGTAAAATGAATAGTTTAAGCTAACGATGCACTGTGTGACTGCTTCTTCCATCCATTGCTGTAAATAATTTTGGTCGCTCTTTCTTTTTGCTTGTGTGTGTATAATAAATCTGTTCTTCCTCCGTACTCTGTCTTCTTCTTCTTTTTCATTCTCTTTCGGTCGTTTTAGAGGTTTCCCGATTGAATATCTGTGGTGCGATCTGGTCAACGTCGGGTGAAATCGGGCCAATTGGGGATCCTGTTAGGTCGCGGTAATACACCACCGCTCGGTCAATATAACATCTGTCCGCGACCCGTAACAATATATATATATATATATATATATATATATATATATATATATATATATATATATATATATATATATACATACATACATACATATATATATATATATATATATATATATATATATATATATATATATATACATACATACATACATACATACATATATATATATATATATATATATATATATATATATATATTTATATATATATATATAGTGGTCCTCAAATGTACACCAAAAATAAAATTGGACTTTTTTCAGGTGCTTGTTGCTAAAATTGTTCCTTATTGTGAAAAAATGAAATGTGCCATAGATGGTTTCTCTCCGACTTTATTTACTACTGTCACACATGGGTTGAAAATTACAATGTTTCAGTATCGACACACAAAATTGTTTTTAATAAACTAACACTCAGATGTAATCCCAAATCAGTAAGAATGTATGACAATCATCATAAACACACAGAGTAAGAGTCCTCCAGACCATTGATTCCTCATTAATAAGTTCTGTGGTAAATTATTTCCTCCTTATCTTCTTTGCGTTGGGAAACTGATGGCGATGCCACTCAACAACTTGCAACATGTACTGGCGCTGCTGTTCATCCTTTGTCAAGACTTGATTGTAGTCCTGTATTAATGCTACACCACGTTCTGCAAAGTCGTTGACAGTGGCAATACCGCGCAAGTCTTGCTGTGATGACTGAAATGATGGGTCATCGGCCCACTCACCAAGGTCCTTTTCTACGAAGTCAGTATTGACTTTGAATGCAGTAAAAATTCGCAGTGAGGCAGAAGTAACAAAATCTGCAACAGTCTTGGCAGCGATGGCTTATTTTGCTGTAAGATCCACATGTACCCGTGGTTAAGGATTCTCTTGGCATTCTTCTTTAAGATCAGCTACTATCATTTGCTTGACATCAAGCTCAACACTATCGTCAAACAGAGCAAGTCCTGCCAGTTCTTCGCTGAGGTACCACAAGTGATTGGAAAGCTTTTTGCTGGTGGCTTTGGCAATCACTGAATCAGGATAGAAAATGAGTGCTTTTAAGAGAGCTAGGTCTCCAACGGGAGCACCAATGGCAGATGGAGCGCTGAGCCAGGCTTTGGTATACACTGCTCCAACAAATGCTGTAAAACGCTTTATGCCAGTGAGTTCCTTTGGGGTCAGTCGAAACTGATCACGGAACAAGTAGATCTTGATTCCATAAATCACACAGGCCATCCATCTTGCCCAATGCATGGCTCCTGGCTGCATGAACCTGAATCCTCTCGGGGGACGCTCACCAAACGGAATAATAGTCAACTCAAGAAGTTCACGGTAGTCATCTTGTAGTTGG